>NC_135414.1:7887846-8000346 GCF_051991245.1 Festucalex cinctus
AGTCTCTATTTCAAAACATGTCAACAATCTCAGGTCACAACGTGAATGCACATACATTTATATTTATTAATAGTCTAGTAATATTTAATTTTTATTTCATACCCGAAAACGTGTTCGTTAAAATGTCTTTAACTTTTTTTGTACTTATTTACAGAGCCCCCAAAATAAATGAATATCCATCCATCCATCCAATTTCTTGACCGCTTATTCCTCACAAGGGTCGTGGGGGTTGCTGGCGCCTATCTCAGCTGGCTCTGGGAAGTAGACAAGGGACTCCCTGGACTGGTTGCCAGCCAATCACAGGGCACACAGAGACGAACAGCCATCCATACGCACAACAAGCACACCTAGGGACAATTCGGAGCGCCCAATTAACTTGCCATGCATGTCTTTGGAATGTGGGAGGAGACCGGAGTACCCGGAGAAGACCCACGCGGGCATGGGGAGAACATGCAAACTCCATCCAGGAAGGCCGGAGCCTGGACTCAAACCGGAGTCCTCAGAACTGGGAGGCGGACATGCTAAACTCGGCCGCCCAATAAATAAATAAATAAATGCGAATCTGTATTTATTGTATTAACTAGCTGGTTAATTAAAATCACAATATTTATGTATAGCCAAAAAATGAGAATAAATTATTTTATTATTAAAATGAACAAGTTTACTTAAAACGTAAAATTATATATTATTGTGGTTATAAACTTTAAGATGGACATCAAGGATGTCAAATCCGTTTCTTAAAGTTACACTAGTAGGAGACAAAAGTGTAAATATTAGCAGAAGAAAGAGCACAATTAGTCGATTGCTCAAAGGACTTTTCATCAAACTGTGGGAAAGTACAGTGCCGCTATCTACCGCTAGATGCCGCCATTTCCTGGAAATTTTCAGCTAATGGGCAGCGGTTATTGATGGAAGTGATGAGTCCAAAGGAGGGTGGGCCTGCTGGGCCACTGGTGGACTTCTATCTGGACCAAGCTCCACTCACCCGGCCGGCGCCTCAGTCACTCAGTTGCACCGCGGTTCATTCAGAGGAAGTCGCAATGACACACTAGCTAGAATGCAAGGACAATTCACGTAAATGGCGCTTGTCAAAAGGAAAATATATCAGCGTTTGCTGTTCTTTGCCGCTTTTCTTCCAATTTCAGGTACGTTTGGGGCTCTTCTTCATTCAATGAAGGACTTTTTATTTATTTATTTTTTTAAACCTATTCCGAAGTCAGTCAGCTCATGAGCAGTAACAACAACACACAGGGACAACTGGCAACCTCAGCATCGACTATATGTATTGAAATTCAACCTGATATTTTAATCTTTTAAGGAAGTCGAGTTATTAATAGCATATATGATTTCAAAGGAATTTCTAGTAAAACAAACACGAATTGACAGTGTCAGCTACTGAAAAGATTATGTTTGCAGACTTGTATGTAACACGTACTAGCTTCATAATTAAAACTTTTTAAACAGGCAATAGCTAATGTTGACAATCGGGGTGCTTCAATACGTATAGTTATTATGCAAGAGACTGATGAATGGTCCCTTGTGTTGTTTCCATTTTTCTCATTGTTAAGAAACCAGATGCAATTTTTGATGGATGTTTTTTTTATATATAGCTTTGAATATGAATATTGGAGTCGAAGTGTATATAAAATTGGAAACAAATGTGACATGTTACATTAGTTTGTGTTTTAATTTAAATGTTATTTGTGGAAAAAAAGTTTACACGTTGATTGTAGGGGATATGTTCTAGACTCGTGATACGTGAAAATCTGCAATACAGAGAAACCATTATAAAAAGTGTTTTATATAGTTTTTCTCCTCACAAATGCATTATGTACATTTAAAGTTATTAAAGCACAGTTATTAAAGTATTTTTAGTGTCTGTTATCACTGTCTTGCTATTGTGAAATGGAAGATTATCATATAACATCACTTTGAGGGAATGAAGAGAAGATTCTTGCTAACACTGTTTCTCTAAGTGTGCTTGTTTCAAGCTAGTTGTTCTCTTATTCCAGTTGAAGTTTGCTCTTGGCCCTAATTTAATTTTACTCTTAATTATGCTGCATTTCTTCCGGAAAAGCTCAGAACTGTCCAGCAGGTTGTGGCACAACATGGTACTTACACTGAAGTTGAGCAACTCTAATCGACTAAGCGTGATATACCGTAGCAGGTGTTCATTGTTGGGAATTTTTTCCTGACTTCTTCCTACTCTTTTTCAGGTATTTTTTGCTTCAGTGAGTTATTTTTCATCAAAGAGCCCCACGATGTGACAGTCATGCGCAAAGAAGCCGTCATTCTGGACTGTCAGGCGCACGGAGAGACGCCCATCGAGGTCCGATGGCTAAGAAACGGCGTGAAAGTGGTGGAAAACGAGCGGGTGTACCTTCTCTCCAACAGCTCTCTTTACATTTCCGAAGTGGAGAGCAGACGAGGAGACAAATCAGATGAAGGCTTCTATCAGTGCCTTGCCCAGAACAAGTACGGAGCCATCCTCAGCCAGAAGGCCCGGCTGACAATCGCAAGTGAGTATGACTTTGGAATCGTGTTCCATGCTTTGTGTTGAAGCAATTTGCTTTCCATATGCTTTTTTTTTTTTTTTTTTTTTTTTTTTAACTCTCATGCTTTGTGTTGAAGCAATTTGCTTTCCATATGCTTTTTTTTAACTCTCAAAATTGCACACTTTGGGATTTAAAAATCGCATTCTAATTCATTTCAATGTCGATTTGAATTTAATTAATTATTCGGCCCTAATTGATTTTCACAAGGGCTTTATTAAGTTATGTTTGCAGCACACTGTGGCATTCGATGTAGCTATGGTGGAGGAAAGAAAGATACTGTTTGAAAGGGGGACGTGTCCATTGGTGTGTTAATGAAGGAACAGCGCTGTCCAGGATCCCACCTCCCAAAGCTAAGGAGCAGATGACCCCTATTCACTGGCCTGGGCTTTCATGTTATTGCACCCTGATCGTTGGGAAGAATTGTTCTTTTGGAATGCGTTCTCCCTCAATGCTGCACTTCTACTTCAAGGGGGGAGGAGGGGAGAATGTCCAGGCAGAGTTGTGGGACCTCTCGCCTCCTCCTTCCACCACTAGAGGACAGATATCCATCAATAGGACAGATATTTTGCAACCACATTTGACATTTTTGTCAAGAACGTCATCTTAGATTTCTTGTTAAGTGAAATAAAGTAAAATATATTGTGGTGATTGTGTGACAAAGTTTGTATTATGGAAAGCTATTTTAGTATTTATGCAATATCCTTGACATCCACTAGCACTAGTAGCTTGACCAGAGTGCACCACAGGAGTGGAACAACAATAACTTGCTTGTGACGTTTTTCGCACTCACTGTATGTAAATTAGTAGGGCAACTTTGGCATAAGTCTACTAGTAGGACAACTAAGGCAAAGCTACTAGTAAGCATTTTGGTGCTACTAGTAGGATCTGGGAGGCTAATAGTGTTTGTCATATGCCTGCTAATTGGGCCTACTAGTAAGCCAAAAGTGGCTCGAGTGCACAGCTGTTCTACTATTGCGCTGAATCTTCTTGCTAGTGAAGACAAATAGCACACCTCATTTGCTTCCAAAAACGTATAAATGCGTTCTATTTTAAATATTACCAGTGTCCCAAAGATGTAGTTATGTTTTTTTATGCTAAAGCACACAGAAGTCTTTGATACAGCCTTGAAGTGAAGAGAACGGTTGAAGCAATGGTAGTTATTACAAAAACGGCCAGCAGGTGGCAGCAGAGTATAAGAGATCAACCAGGGCCATGTTGCAACAAGCTGTTTTCTCCACAGTTTTAAACAGATGTGTGAATAATGATGAAACTTAGCTATATTCTAATGCTAATTGCTTCAAAACAGAAATGGAAAGAAATATATTTTTTCCTGATGAAAGAAGAGACTAATCTTTCTTTTGGTAGGTTCCATATTTTTATAGCAATAGAACACAATATTCTGTGGGCCTTGCAAAAATCAGTCTCCGGTTCGAGTCCAGGCTCGGACCTTCCTGGGTGGAGTTTGAATGTTCTTCCCGTGCCCGCGTGGGTCTTCTCCGGGTACTCCGGTCTCCTCCCACATTCCAAAGACATGCATGGCAGGTTAATTGGGTCGTCCGAATTGTCCCTAGGTGTGCGTGTAAGTGTGGATGGTTGTTCGTCTCTGTGTGCCCTGCGATTGGCTGGCAACCAGTCCAGGGTGTCCCCCGCCTACTGCCCAGAGCCAGCTGAGATAGTCGCCAGCACCCCCCGCGACCCTTGTGAGGAATAAGCGGTCAAGAAAATGGATGGATGGATGGATGAATGAGTTAAGTGGATATCTTCGAGTCTGCACACTGGTATGACAACTTTGGTATTCTAGTAAGTAGTGCCGCCAAGATTAGTCGACTATTTACGACTTAATTGAAAACCAAAACTGTTGATGGTTAATTTAATAGTCGACGTCATCATTTTTGCAATTTGTTTTTTCCTCGCAAAAATGCCTCGTTTCCCGCTGCTTTTGCTGGCCGTCTGCCTTTGTAAGACACACATGTGGATCTAATTTGTCTTTATATATCTTAAAGAATTCAAGCTGCAGGATAATGATTGTTACACAAGAGCATCTGCTTGCTGGTGCAATATTCTGTGATTTACAAATGATTTGATTAGGCAACTAACTACTATTATTCGACTAGCAAAACAGCTATTTGTTGCAGTCCTTTTGTAAGGCAACTACTGTACATGTTACAAACCACCAATGAGGCAATCCAGCCTATTGGTTGATATCTGTGTGCTCATAGTTCTACTTGTAGAGCGCTAGATCTTAAAATAGTATAATTTTATAATGTCACTTGTAGTACTAGTAGCACACAGTCCACTAGTACACGGTTTTGCCTCACTGGTATCATGCACTTGTCCAATTAGTATACCAAAGTTTTTGTTTTACTAAGTGAATGGCTAGTTAACTAGTTCAACTTGCTAGTAGAACGACTGAGTTCAGTGACATTCCCGCATCCATGACCGGCTTCCACTAGGCACTAGTAGTGGGGAAAAAAAACACTAGTAGAATAACTGTGTCTTACAAGTAATATTTTTCCACTTTTGCCTTCCAGTAGGTCCAGCGGGCATATTGAAAGAGTTTAGAGCTGCTATTTATCTGTTTAACAATGTACAAAACATTTCATCCTATAAATGTAATATGATCTAAAAATTACTGTTCCCCGGTGTCAATACAGCTGCCATTTAAAAAAAAGAAAAGAAAAAAAAAAGGCATATAAAGTTAATAATAAATGTAAAAGCAGCTTGTAAGCGTTACTAGTTTACTTTAAAATGACACTTAGGCCTGCTTGAGGGTCTATCTTGGAGCTCATAAAATTTGCACATAGCTGAGAAATGCTCAGTTGAAGGACATGGCGGTAACGGGGGTTGTTGCAAATGTAAAGTGACACACACACACGCGCTCCCGAATGTGAATTGCTGTGTGCGTGTACCACCAGCCTAAATGACCAAACTTTATTGCAGGTCAGTTGCGGCTGCAGGCTTTGCACAATTGTTTTCCTGCCTGCTCCCCTGACAAGCTGAAAAGCTCGTTCACCCTCACTGTTTTCCTCCATTATTCCCAATGTGTTCCCCCAAAGAAAACCATCCTCTCTGACTTGGTATTGGTGGACAGAACCACAGGAGCCGTTCAATCCCTGCAAGGCTAATTAGATCCGTTAAGTGAAGGATTAGACATTGATTCTAAGTTTACATGTTGTTTGTGCTATGGGGATACTAGTTTAACAATATGACGGTCACTCGAGCACAAAGGTGAGAAGAGATTTGGCCCTGATGAAGTGGAATGTGACACATGAGCCACATCATGTGACTTTTGTCAATAGACTTCAGGTTAATGGGGGATTTTAGCCCATCGTTTGGTTTGCTGTTTTGGAGTCTGTAGTAAGCACCTCTCAGGCTCCTTGTACAACTTTGGCTTTGTTGTGGACTATCAGGATACCGTACTGTAAATGCTTCAACATGAAACATTAGATTGGCACTCTGGTTGAACGATCATAATTTGAAGCACTACACACTGCCGTTTTACTCTAATTTGAAGGTGTTCTTGACCAGATTTTTAGTTAGGCGATATCACACAAAAATGTTCCCCAAAAAGACAATTTTTTTCCGCCCACACAAAAACTCAATTTCTCTGAAACAGTTTTTTGGAAGAGTTTGGGGATTGTGGTTGTTTCTTGTTATTTATTCAATGTACATCAATTCTGGACAAAAATTAGCTCGGAACACAGCAGCCGCTTGATGGAAATTTGATATTGAGGATGTCTTGTCAGCATGGTAGAAAATCAATGCTAGACATTTGACATTTCAGCTTTATTTGCTAACACATCTAGTATGTAATACATGTTGAACAAGTTGTCGACAAGAAAGTGTTTCCGACCATTCAAATTTTTGTTGAACGTCTTTATGCCAGTTTGCGACCCCGAACAACATTCACTACCTTCGCAAACACTCACAAACCCTCGCCGCTCAGTGGGATACAGACTTAAATATTTAAATCTAAATAGAACAGAACCCTAATTAATGTTATTGCTGACAACTGTAACCCCATTCACTCTGCTTATAAAAGCCAGCACTTTTCCATGTCTTGCTTCTGTAATCGATTTACCCTCTTCAGATGTACTATCACACCTTTAATTTGGACGGGACACTACTTGTGTGTATTCCGCAATGTCAGGAGATGGGGGTTGGTGTTTAGGTTTTACTTCAAACAATTGTTACATGCACAGTTGCCTGACAAGATGCAGACATTGATATTGTGATCTAATTATGTGATTGTAGGATTATGTGTTGGCTGTGTGAAAACTCTTACAGCCTGCTAGGTAAGGTGCAAAAGGCAGAAGGATCTCATGCACTTCTATCTGTATGACTCCAGTTAGCTCTTATCGCTGTGTTGAGAAAAGGCAGACATAATATCACTTTGACAAATCAAAAAGCAGACTGTCTAGCTGGTACAGTTCTCCAAATAGGAGGCAACGTGCTTGGTTTTTTTTTGGTCAAACCCTCACTGTAAAACTGACACACAAAACAAAAGAAAATTTAAGCAACCAAAATCTTTAAATTGTGTTGAGTTTCGACTAATGATGATTTTGTCTAAAAAATATCAGTTATCTTTATGCTAACATATAATGCAAAACACCATAGACAGGCTAACAAAAATTAGCATAGCTTAATTATAAAGAAATTATACAATTAAAAAGAGCTCACATGCACATATTCTCTCTGCTCCCTGGATACAAAATTGATAAACAAAACATTCATTTTGAGGGAGTTTTTCCTCTCAAACAACTTGGATTTCCTATGCCTGATGGCGACCTGGTCTGGCGCCGGTGATTCTATACCACTATAATTGAATTACTACCGCCTGGCTGTGAAAAAAAAGTTTCAACCACGATATAGAGGGGGAACACTGCATTTCATATGTCAAAACGACTACTATGAAAAAGGTAATTAAAACAGAAATAATGTACTTTTACTTTTACACAGTACTATATTTCAGGGTGCCAAATGGATCCCAATGGAATCCCATTTTAGGTATGGTTAGTGCGCTTTCCCCTCAATTAGCATCTGACCAATAGCTTTCTCCTGATTTGTTAGAAAATGTGGCAATTACACACTTGTTAATGTCAACGTGCTAGTATATTTCAAGCGCTATAGGCACTAGTCCTATATAAGGTATTGTCGTAAAAAGAAGCCAGTAATATTCCCAACACCAATGGTAACCCAGAATACCCGTGTGGCAACCTCAGGGTGTTCTCACACATATCAATTTTTATGGGGCTACCTTTATAGGGCTTGTTTTAATACGTACATTAAACCTCAAATGCTGTTATTTATAGTTGCTAAGGACTTGCTGGTGTGACACTCTGGGGAACTTTAATAGGCCTAAAGCAAACTTTGTAGCGTGCAGGCTGTGGCGTAGATGAATGAAGTAGCCGTAAATGAGACAACGGAAAGCGCGCAGTCTTGTTTTTCCTCCTTTGCTGGACACGAAAGGTTACCATGGTTCCCCTCAATGGCAGGCACAGAGGTCAAAGGTCTCCCTAAATTGTTCAACTGATGGAGGGCCACGAAAGAGAACCCAGTTCACTAATCTTCCGTCCAATATTATTGAAAAGTTCCTCAGATGTAGTACATCGATAACATGACTGTCTTTTTTTTTTTTTTCAACATATTTATTTTTGAGTTTGTATCCATCCATCCATCTTCTTGACCGCTTATTCCTCAGAATGGTTGCTGGGGTGCAGGAGCCTCTCTCAGCTGGCTTTGGGCAGTAGGCGGGGGACACCCTGGACTGGTTGCCAGCCAATCGCAGTTTTTGTGTTAGTAGTTTTACGTAATTTAGAACGGCTCTGAATCAACTTTCTAAGATAATGGTGAACTTATTTCACTACAGAAGAGGCAGCTTTAGGAAATACAAGGCAGCTGACGACAATCACAAGAATAAAGATGTTAGCGTTATTCCAAAGATATCTCAAAGCAAACTAAAGGTGCTGTTAACCAATCCGTACCTATTTACACATTGACCTTTATTTTGGAGATTAAAGACAATGCAGTCACTGTGTGCGGTGAGTAGAAGGCTAGCAGTGAATGACTGAAAAACTTTGGAGACGAGATAAGAGGCAGGAGAAAGGGGGATGGGTGCTCCCACTCAGCACGGTGCTTTCAGGGGTCAAGACGCCCATGGGAATAGTTCTTTGTGCAGTCAGGCCAGTGGTCACTTGACTGTCCTGAAGGCTGCGTAGAGCTGCGGTACATCCGACAGCCCGCCGCTGATTGATTTGTTGGCTTTTTTTCAGCTTTGCATTCTTCTCCTCTCGCTTATCAGGCAGGCTTTCTTTCTGTGGAGCCACTGTGTGTTGTTAAGGCCCTTTTCCCTTCAATTAATTAGTGACCCAACTCAATAGAACTGCAATGAATGTTGTCAGGTGTGACAATTGGGTGCTTTTCGAAGTTTTTCAGAGATTTAATTTTCCGACGACATTCTTTTTAGTATGCTGCCTGATAAATGAGGTGATCAATTTTGATGTCTCCCTTAAATGATTGGACCCTCGGGGGCAGGTTGAGTTGAGCATCCATGTAATTAAGTCGCAGAAATGATTAAAGTGTCTAAACTCACAAGTAGCGTCGCACGAGTGATGGGGGCAATGAAGCAATCAAGGTACATTAACGTGTTGTAATTGCCCTCGCATGCGGACAAGAAGAGCCACAGTCAACAAAGTACTTTCAGACGTTTTTAAGGATCATTTAAGAGCAATTCCATAACTTATGATAACTGCATGTCTTTTTTTTTTTTTTTTTTTTTTTTTATATAGCTATGTCGTTTGAGTGCAGAGACTGATCGCAGTAACCAGAGCAGAGAGGCTGAACTAATTCCTGGTATTTGTAAGGGAACCTTTGTTTGGGCTTGACCTGTCCACTGACCTCCCGTTTGCTGAGTTGTTGGCATCTGTTGCAAGGAACAGTACAAAAAAGTAACACCGACCTTTGAAGCTTATGCAGGGCAGTTTATTTTTTAACTAAAGTACAAGCTCAGTGTGTTGCCATGGTTGCCACTTGCCACTGTAGTCATTTCCATTTTTAAGAAATGCTGCCCAGATTGACTGATGACAAATCCAGGGTGAACTCAGCTCATGCACAAAGTTAGCAAGGCTCCAGAATAAGATAAGTGGTACAAAATTGGTGTATTTTTCGGGGGAAATGATGTTACATGAGTTGTAAGAGAGCAACACACTGTGCCGTGCCTTAAAAGTCAGCAGTGATATGACAAAACATCAGCAGCTAAACAGTCGACAAAGCTTTCGAGAGCAGCAGAGGGGTGGCCTGGCCATGCATAGCTGTGCCTGAGCTGGGTGCTAGGCGGGATTTGTGGAGGTCAGAAGTCAGAGGTCAGCTTTCTGGGTAGGGCAGATGGTCAGCTTGTTTTAGCTTTTGGGGAATGGGCTCGAGTCTCTATTATACTTGAAATTGTTAAAAAAAAATACAAATGATAGGTGAAAATAAGACACCACGCTGTAAATAATGTCATTATGTCACGATATATCAATTGTGATGTGTTCATCTTGATGAATTCATGCTCAGATTAGATGCCCTTTGGTAAAACATCACCACCCAAAGTCTTAAGGTCAGTGGACCATTCTCAGCTTTGAGTGCAGCTCTACAATTATTGATTATTCACCTTGACTTAGAAGATGATCAGTAATCAATAATCAGCCCTCTGTTTGTCAATCCGGCATTACTTTCCTGGGAAGGGAGGCAGAGGATCAGTGCTGCTCATCTCTCATGCCCTCCAGCCATATCAGTCTAGCATTAACATGGGGGTGGGCGACAGTGTGTGGGCTTGCGCGTAATGAAGGGGGGGCTGGGATGCCCATTTGTATTTTGACATCCATCCACGGTGGTTCTTACAACAGAGGCGCAACAGCTCAGCACTAATCTGATTAAACATGACACTGATTGATTAAAAATAGATAAAATAGGACCGCATCATGACAAGTTTGCCTCTCGTCTAGCAAAAACTGCTGACTGAGGACAAAGCTACAACTCGTGTATTGGAGTGGAACATGATATCATAGCACATTAAGCACTCATGCAACTTTTCAAATACGACTTCAAAAGTAAGGGTATGCTTGTTCCCCTGTAGGTATTTCGTCGTTTACAATCCAGCCCACTTCCAATGTGGCAACTGAAGGCTCAGTTGCTAGATTTTCCTGCAAAATCAGCGCACACCCTCCTCCCATCGTCACTTGGGAATTCAATCGGGTTACATTACCCCTCGCCACTGAAAGGTACACACTCTGATGTTTTCACTCCACCTTCGTGCTAGTTATTTTTCTCATGCTTGTTCCACAGCAGGGTTGTTTTGAACTATATTATATCTCTTATATTTGTGTCATCCAGAATCACCGTCCTGCCCAATGGCGCCCTTCAGATCCATGGGGTGCAGCGCGCAGACGCTGGTAATTACCGCTGCGTCGCTACCAACATTGCGAACCGCCGACGTAGCACCGAAGCCATGCTCACCGTTATCTCTGGTAGGTCCTAACGCTCTGTATTACATATATGGTCATATGCACGTTTCCAATAGAAGAAGAATAGAGATCAACTTTATTTATTTATTTAAATGTTATATTTCATTTATTTCTATACCATTATCATAAATGCATGACAATGAGGTTTATTTAGAAAGCATATTTCTTGTACAAAGGCGGGGTATGCCATATACTGTTGTAACAGAAATAACTTGACTTAAATCAAACTTTATTGAAGCATTGAAATATGCAAAACTGTCGGAAAAAAAAAATCAATGATTTCATGCCGAAATTATGACGATGATCTGTCGATCATGGTGAGTACAGACGGTGTCATTCACGTCATAAAGCATTCGCCAAAAATGTGGAAGTACTCGGTGAAAGGTGGGTATCATCATCGACGGGAATTGACAATTAACGGAAGTGCCCAGCTGCGATTGGAATGTGATAGTAGTTGTATTAAATTGTGGATTAATTTATGTAAGTCAGGTAAGCCCCTTACTGAAGGCCCAAATGCACAGCTCACCATTCATTGCCATATTTATAATGTATGCCACATGAAACCCGCAATAATGCTCCCCCCACGTTTTGCAGCTCCCAGCCCCCGGCTTCTCCAGAGGCCACACATCATAGCTGGGCCGCAGAACATTTCCGTATCAGCGCATCAGAGCACCACGTTGGAGTGCATGGCCACAGGCAACCCCCGACCGATCATCTCCTGGAGTCGAGCAGACAGCAAATCTATTGACGTCTACCACAGCAAAGTGCTGGGAAATGGCAACCTCATCATTACGGACATCAAGCCCCAGCACAGAGGAGTCTACGTGTGTAGAGCCACCACCCCCGGGACACGAAACTTCACTGTCGCAGCAGCCAACATTACTGTACTTGGTAAAGATACACACATTTAGTATTGCGCTGTATTTACATCCACCAAGGAGAGTGCACTGTGTTTTTATTGATATATCACAGTAAATACGGTAGACTATAAAAGATTGCACTCTACCGACCAATCGTTTGGTTTATTGAATATATAAATGCAATACAAAATATAAAATAAAAGTGAAAGAAAGAAAATAAAAGTTAAAAAGGAAAAGATTTATTAGTAAAATCAGAATTTACATGTTCAAAGGCAGTATGAATAAGTACAAGAACTTATCTAGTCCTAGCCCCTGTAACTTATATTATGATAATGTACACAAAGTTATGTTTAATAATATATCATTAAATTAGAAAAGAACGCAAATGAAGAAAAAACTGAATAATGAAAAATAAACAGAACATGCCCTTTTCTTAAATGCACATATATTAGTGTAAATTATAAGCCCTTATCCATTGCTTATGCAAAAAAAGTCAAAGATAAAATACATCCCTCCATATACAATTAATCTAATCATAATATGATAAATTTCCAAAAATTTATTGTTGTACATACATGAGCACATCCAGCATGCTAATACCAATTACATACATACAAGTACATATACACAGCATACATACGTACATAAGATGTATATTCCTGCATATACAAGTTTCATTTTATATTTACCGTATACATGTTTTATAATATTTTTGTCGCACTATATTGTTAAACCTCTTATTGAATATAGCTAGTGATTCACATTTTTCTATTCAGTTTCACAAATTAACTTCTTTAACAGAAACAAACATTTGCTTTATGTTTGTTCTTATCATTGATTTTTTTAAAAGTCACTTGTGCCCCTTAACCCATAGCAGCCCTCTTTGATTTCAAATAACTCCTGAATAATGTGGTAAAGTTGGTTATTGTATACTTTATACATTATTTAGATTAGGTCACAAAATTTGAGAATATTTTCAAAAAATCTGAGAATATTTAATTTATAGAATATAGAATAATTAATTGTGATAATAATGACATCATTGTCATTTAGTGTGAAAATGGCTTTCCAGCATGTCTGCCCATGGAGCTAGAGTAAGTGCCAACTATATTTGCGTGTTTGTCATGCAGTCACCTATACTTATCAAACTATGTGGGAGAATGCTAGGTGCTAAACTACCTTTGACCCAGCTACAAGCTGCGGCTGGCTAGCTCGCACGGCTAAACACGGTCCTGTGCTGTTCTCTAAGTTACTAATCTTAATCTCCATGGCAGCAAAGAAGCTACAGTATTGACAGGCGTCATTATCACTAAAGGACAAGAAGAAGCTGATCATGTGACATTTTTCGCACGAGAAGACAGAGAAGATACTAACCGCGAAGCTAACATGAAATTTAAAATAGCTAAACACAAGAATAGGTGTTTACGTGGTACGGTAAACTTTTAACAGAAGTCTGGTTGGAACTGGTTGGTCATTTCAAGTGTATAATTAATTTCTTGTTGATGCGCTTACTTCACAGCACCGCCTTCTTTGGTGGAGTGGCCGGAGAGCCTGACGCGTCCACGTGCGGGCACGGCTCGTTTTGTGTGCCAAGCTGAGGGGTTTCCAACGCCTCAGATCACCTGGCTCAAGAACGGAGAGAGAGTTCATTCCAATGGTCGAATTAAGATGTACAGCAGGTATAGTAGTTACACAGAAGTTTGATTTAGTTTTGACCTTCGGATGGCAAAGGATGAGCTCTCTCCAGTGATACATGTATGCTACTAGTTAGTGGCCTTTTTTTGCCACTCTAGAACTATCCTTTTTTATTTTTTTATTTTTATTATTTTTTAATTTTTTAATTTTTTATTTTTTAACCACTGTTAGGCAACTAAAATCAGCCCTTATTAATAATTAACGTACATCCTTATATCAGGTAGGAAACCGTACAATGTACATCAAAAACAGTGGGCTCGAGTTGTTTTCACTCTAATTTGCTCTTGCTTGTTAACTGTCAGTGTTTGTAAAAGCTCATTAAGAAATTAGAAAAGAGCCACATTTTGATAAAGTTGTGCATGTGTGTGCTCGTGCGTGTGTCCCACAGCAAACTGGTCATCAACCAGATCATTCCTGAGGACGATGCCATCTATCAGTGCCAGGCTGAGAACGAGCAGGGCTCGGTGCTCGCCATGGCGAGGCTTATCGTGGTCATGTCAGAGGACCGCCCCAGCGCACCGAGAAATATCCGAGCGGACACCGTGTCGAGCTCCGCCATCTTGCTGGCTTGGGACAGGCCGCTCTATAACTCTGATAAAGTTATTGCTTACTCTGTGCACTACATGAAGGCTGAGGGTGAGTAAAGAAAAGCATGTCAGCACATTGTATTTTTACTTTAGATTTTATAAAGATCTAAAGATATGCAAAATATCTGTTACAGTCAAATAAGGATGAAGTGGTTTAGTAGCTTTCTCATTTCGTCACATTTATATCATCTTAATACAGAAGATTGTATGTTGGCAAAGTATCTTAAAAGGAGAAGTCAACTTTAAACATTTCTTGACAATAATATGTAATATGTGACCTCACTAGTCTAAACATGACATTCTGATTAATATTACATTTGTGGAATATGAGTTTAGCAGCAAAATCCAGCCGTTTTTGTCCATCTCAGGGGGTGGCCATTTTGCCACTTGTTGTTGACTTATGATGACATCACAGTTGCTCAGCGCTCAGGCAATGACCAATCACAGCTCACCTGTTTTCTGAAGCTGAGCTGTGATTGTTTGTTACCTGAGACCTGAGCAACTGTGATGTAATTTTCACTCGACAGAAAGGGTCAAAATGGCCGCCTTCTGATATTGATAAAAACTGATGGATTTTGCTGTTTAAAGGCACGGTCTTCCGTTTTCACTCAGGAAAATGCACTATATAAATACAGGATTTACATCCATGAACTCCTTCTCAATCTACACCTCTGGGCTTCTGTTAATGGGTGGTGGTGATTTTTTTTTACAGCCGTGTGTGCTGTCAAGTGGCCGCGGGAGTGACGTCATGCAGCCGACAAACTCGCCCGGTTGACCATGTGCAGTTGTTCCACCTTGCAAACAAAGGCCAAATACAGAAATAAAAACAAAAAAGAAAGAGGAAAAACCTCCTTATCTTGACAAACAGGATTAAATCCCTTTTACAGCAAGAATGCATTGAACTTTCAAGAACCTGGGGCCCTTCTTTGATAAGATTCGGGAAGCAGAGAAGACTATTTAACAACTCACAAGCATCACAGTGTGGCTTCAGAAATGACCTTCCAGCCTTCCTGGGAACTTTTGCTGTTGACAACAAGAGTCACAGTGGAACAATGTTGCACCTATAGAAAGAAAATCAACTTACTCGTTCAAGAGCTGCACTTCCACTGACTTTAATTGGTGAGGTATAATGTACACATGCAACAGGGATAAAGGAACACCTGCTGGATCTTGTAGGAGATGAATCAGTCAAATAAGAGAAGTGGTTATTGTTACACTGATGGAATCTGTCACTTATTGTTCATCCGTGCACCTGAGGCTACAAGTGCTAGTATTAAATAGACTCTCTCTGTAAAGAAGAAACTCATTAGCCTGTGTGGTGGAGTGTCCAAAAGTACCGTACATATGCTGAGAAGGCAGTCAGAAGGTGGTAATTGGAAAGGGAAGCAGACTTTGTTTCTCTTTTCATTAAGGTTTGAAAGAGGCATTCATCGGAAGGCGAAAGTCTTTTTTAAGAACTTTGTTTACTAGATCTGGAATGAACACAAAGCTGCTTAGTGCATTACCATTTAAATTAACTGAATTAGCGGCCAAACTAGGATGTGAAAATATAGTTATTAAAATGTGCTAAAAATAAATATATACAAATAGAAAGCAATGTTTAGAAAGGTTCAACTCGCATGTTGCCGTTTCATTAATTAATTGGGCCCTGCTGTGCACACAAATTCCCTGTTTTGCCAAATGTGTGCAACAAACGGGCAAAACAATGACTGCATGCAAATAATTGTGGAACCTGCTCTGGTAACCAGGTTTGTAGCTGCCAGACGTGCTAAATTGACAAGAAGTTCATTTTGTGTTTGTAAATTGATTAATTTAGCACACACAATGTAATTTATCAAACCTTGGCTGCTTTTGTGCCTTTCAATAGCACATCTGAAAGGCAAACCAGTCAGCAAAATGAAACAAAAATTACCATGACATATTGTCATGACAAACTTCTTTCAACTCAGCACCTGTATAATTGCCACGCACAAGTTAAATTAAACAAAGCGTGGCTTTTATGTGGTTGCTGTCATACACAATATTATGCATCTTCCACTTACATTTCCATCACTTTAAACTTCATTCTGTGCTTGCAGTGCTTTTCCAAATTTCCACTGGAGAAACCCATGAGCTAACGTGAAAAAAATAATAATAATATGGCAGTCTCCCCCACTTTTACACTTGCTGCCAACAGTGCGCACAATCTGTTGGAGGGAACTCACGATTCAGCGCCTCCTATTTGGAGTCTTTGTAAATCAGGCCCTACGGACAAATATAATCGGTTTAAGGACCGTAGATGCCAACTCAACGGTTTGGTAGACCCTGTTTTTTAAAGGAAAGATTTGATATTTACATCACTTTTTGTTATTTTACAAGTCAAATATATTGTCAAATTCCACTGTTGACGATGAAGCTAGAATGTAATTTTTCTGTCTTGGCTGTTCAATCTCAAACACTGATGATTTGTCAATCATGTTGTGAAAAGGAGACACTCGACAGTTAACTCACTTTAAATGTCCCCATTTGTCCAGGGTTAAACAATGAGGAGTACCAGGTTGTTATTGGAAACGATACGACTCGCTATATTATTGACGACCTGGAGCCAGCTCATAACTACACATTCTATGTGGTGGCCTACATGCCCATGGGAGCCAGTCGCATGTCTGACCACATGTTCCAGCACACGCTTGAGGATGGTGAGGAGTTTCAAAATCACGCTCTTACAAATTTCAAACAATGTCGAATAGTAAGACCACAGAACATAGTGGGATGCTGGTTGACTCTCATGTTTGCTTACAGGATGTTTTATTGCAGTTGAGTATCGTTGTTGACATAAAGCAGGGACAATATCCTCAAGCCTGTGTTTGTGTTTGTCGTACACAAGTTCATTTGTGGCTGAGTTAAATGTTATAGACAAATCAGATCTTTCGAAAGATTGGTAACAAAAATTGATTTATTCCTTCAAGGATGTGTTTTACAATATAAAACATCTTCAACTCTTCTGTCTTGTCATTTCACAGTTCCCCTCCGCGCCCCCGAGCTCAGCCTCACCAGCCGCAGCCCCGCCGACATCCAGGTGTCGTGGCAACCCCTCCCTGACAAGCTGAGCCGCGGCCGAGTCTCCGCGTACCGTTTGTCGTATCGAACCAGCGCTGAGAACTCAGCCTCTCAGATTGAGCTGCCGGGAGAAAAGACGCACTACCTCCTAGAAAACATGCAACCGGACACCATCTACCTCCTGCGAATTGCTGCCGCCACCAGCGTTGGGTGGGGCGAGCAGTCGGCCTGGACCTCCCACCGCACTCCAAAAGCATCCAGTGCCCATGGTAAACATGGTCTCCAGCAGATTTAAAATCAAACCAATAAAAAAATGTGTTGAGAGTAATTCCCCGTACATTGCCGGAGTTATATTCCAAACAGCCATTTTTGAAGTCCCCGATATAATAAAAATGCCTTATTTAAATACTCCTTCGACATTTTTTATGGCATTTGTGTCCTTTTTAAAATTGATTAATCTCTTTATTTTTCCATCGATTAATTGAATAATTGTCTCCCGAATGTTTTTTTCAAAGTTTCAAAGTTTTGTTTTTTTAGTCCACAAAAATTGTAGGTAAGTTGAACTGAGTGGATATAAGTACTCATAATGTATTATGTTCTATACATATACATTATTAAACACCAACAAAATTAGCCTATGCTAATTGGTTAGCCATCGTGATTAGCATTAGGGCGCTAGTGATATTATTAACAAACACTAACTACCATTTACTTTACACATACATCATATCAACATTACACATGTCATACAGTCTTAAAAGTTACTTACAGACAATGCTTCAACACATTATTCCATGATGGTTAGCAATCGCGATTAACATTAGCGCGCTAGTGATTATTAGCACTTAAGGTAAACAAACATTAACCACCATTTAGTTCACTATTTTCAAAATGCACCGATACCTTGACTTAAGAGTGCCCCAACTTTTGAGTTTTTCGAGTTACAAGCAGTCGCTCTGGTGAATTTTTTCCCCCCTTGCTCTCGTGAGGAAAAATTTTGCTTATAAATGAGTCTCACTGCCACATGGTGGCAACTATTTTTTTGTTTAGATAGTTTCTCATATTTGCTCTTTCTAACAATGGTTAGAAGTCTGTTAGCTTAATGCTAACACACATTGCAAAACACCATAGACGGGCTAATGAAATGAGCATCGATGTTAAAGTAGTTATTACCTAGCAAAAGGCATTTTTTATGTACTTCTTCAGATTTTTAGAAAGAAAAAAAATATATGTGCGCATACTTTACAACACGTGGACAGACAAAAAAGTAAAAAAAGCATTACTCAAAGACATACTACTACAATTATCGCAGCTTAGTTGCAACAATTTGGTTCGTGTTAAACCATCAAATACGTGTAGTTTATCTGTTTAAATTATGTTCTACACTGGTGGCGAAGACACCACTGCATTTAAAGCAACGCTGAATTCCTCCGCTCTGCTTAGTGAGGTTTGCCAATAATCTTGTTAAGGCATTGCGTTAGTTACTCGGTGACCTTTGCCCTGCGCTGTCAGTAACACTGGAAGGGTTTCAGTCATGGGCCATAAAAGGGAGCCACTCAGGCCTCCGGGTGGGAAAGAGTAGATGGCCATTTAGAAACTTTGAGGTGCTAGGAGAGAGAGTAGGGGGCAGTTGTGGGATTCTATTTGCTGTGTGTCTTCTGTTGAAATTCAGGTGTCGTCATTCCTAAAATAAGAGTGTGTGAAATCGCTCCCTCTGTCGTCAGAGAGGTCGGGCTTGCTGTGTATTGTGGAGCAGCTGGGAAACATCAAATGAGTTTCGCTTTTCAAAGACGACTCCTCTGACTAGAAACAGCTTCCTTCCAAGAAAATTTTATATTATGCTTTGACAGCATGGAAAAACATTAGAGAATTTACCTGATAGCGTAAAAGTACATACACCTGAAGCCTTTTTGTTTTCCCCCTTACAGTTCCTCTTTCTCCTGAGCTTCATTTGGAGACTTTGAACTGCACCACAATTTTGGTGCGCTGGCAGCTGGCACAGAGAAATTCGGCCAGCGTGCAAGGCTACAAGCTCTTTTACCACGAGGAGAGCCAGCCTGAGAGCGCCCCGCTTCAGCTTCGTGCCTCGGATCACTCATATACCATTGGAGGCCTTGGTGAGTTATATTGTCGGATGTGTTCGATGATTTGATTATTCATTCAGCAAATTTCATCATGTCAGACACTTGAACTGTCTCAGAAGTGTCACTTTGTGGGACCTGTGCAGTACTTTGTCGCCTCAAGATAGTTTGGATATTTATTATTTTGCAAAAAATTGATAATGTAATTCTTCGGTGGAGAGGGAGCCACAAAGGTAAATTGCGTAGCTACTGATTCATTTCCACCTACTACACTGCACATCCTTTTATTGATTGGATACACCTGCAAAGAGAGATCTAATAGCTGTATCAAAACGTTCAACCTTTACAAACAATACTCAGCGTCAACAGACACTGTCAATCAATCTAACAACAAGAACTGCACTTGATCGTTCTGAGAGTTATAGAGAATTTGGTGACTATAAGGCCGTCAAAATTACCATTTGAGGCCAAATAAATAACAAAAATCTGTCTGGAGCTGCAAAACATTTGAACAATGTGATGAACGAAACAGTGTGTTAGTGTAATGTACTGAGGGCCCAGGAGCTAATTAGAGCTGCATCCTAACAGGAAATATGCAGCATCCAATACTTTGAGATTCATTTTCTTCTACCTTTTGTCTTCCATTTGGATTTTTTGTGTGTGTGTGTGTGTGTGTGTGTAATTTTTTAGAATTTTTATTGTTTAACTTTTCTGCCATTCTGTCAAATTATTTCCACATTTTTGTCAGTTTTATGAACATATTATGGTCATTTTCTGCCTCTCTTGCTTTTTTTTTGGGACATTTTATGGTGGCTATTTTTTAACATTTGTTTCTGCCTTTTTGCGTCAATTTTTTGACATTTTGGGCAATTTTGTGGACATTTTATGGTAATTTTCAGGATTTCTTCTTTTGTTTTCGGACGTTTTATAGTTACTGTTTGAACATTATCTTTTGTGATTTTTTATTTATTTATTTATTTTTTTAAAGAATTTTCTGACTTTCTTGGCAATTATTCCAATGACATTTTATGATAATTTTCTGCCTTTCTTGTTTTGTTTTTGTATATTTTATGGTTACTTTTTAATAATTTTTTTTATGTGACTTGTTTGAAATAAATTATCCGATTTTTTTGGGGAGAAATTTTATGTACGTTATATTTGTATGGTAATTTCATGTTCACTTTTTAGATCTGTTTGGTTTTTTTGGTAAACCTTTTACATCTACCTTTCGTCTCTCTTTTTCTGACAACTTACAAATTTGGACTCTGACGTTGTTTTTTTTCCCACAATATTTATTTATTTATTTTTTAATCTAAATCATTAATTTATTCAAAAAATATTTCATCTAGAAATTATAAATATGTAAATATGCAAAAAAGTATATATTAATTTCTATATGGCTGAAGTTTTGTGCGTAAAGCAGAGGTTCATTAACTCTTTGACCGGCAAAAACATTTAATGACGATCAGTAAAATCACGACGTATGCCGCCATAAACGTTAAATGACGTCAACTAAGTTTTTTATTTCATTTTTTTTCTCAGCGCTACGTCTAAGTGCAGCGCTGCCTGGTCAATGAGTTGTGGAATCAAAAACACTCTATGGCCAGCAGATGGAAGCATTGTATCTCTTTTTGTAAACGATCAAAGCCTTTGTCATATCAAAGTTTTTTTTTTCTAACGTGTGGCAGTAAAAGTGTAGAACAGAAGAGGACCACATCCCACTTCCATGACCTCCGTGCCGGACTGTGTGTGTGTATGTCTTTTCAGCAGCTGCTGGATAGTGTTGGGAGCACACCACAGCTCCTTTGGCCCTTGAGGTCACTCACATTCATTCTGGCTTTCTTTTTTTTGTTGTTTGGGAGAGGAGTCTCACGCAATGCAGTGGACAACTGACCATCTGTGGCCGCAGGGGGTCAACCAGGTGGCCAACAGCTGACTTGTAAATCAGGCCGTGTGATGCTTCTATAGCATCCAAAAAAAAGAGACGAGGACGCACTAAATAACCTACGGTGCAAAACCGTGCTGCTTTGGAGATTTCATTTTGATCTTTTGTTTTATTCCTGCTACTTGTTTTACTGCTCGTATTTGTCTACTTATGTAAGAAAACTAAAAATTGAGCTGTCATTTTTACTTCACTTCTGCTTTCATTATATGACATATTTTCACTTAATATTAGGCAGCTCTTTGAACATTCACAGTGTGGAAAGAACACTGATAATCATTAAGCCACTCTGTGAACTTAAATTGACATCAAACCAAAGTTTGCGCTGAATAAGGATTCCTTTGCCAAAGGAGCGTCTTGGTGGTGTTTTGAAGAGTTGGGACGGCCTTTCATGGAGGCAGATTTACTGTGTGTTTTATGGCCGCTGTGAGCAGCGTTGCTGACATCAAAGCCTCTCATTGTGTTTGGCTTTCAGAGTCACAAAGCTGGTTTATTGGCCGAGGCTTGAAAGCAACGCAACCCCTCACCGGCCGAGCTGTAGGCCCAACAATCACTGTGTTTACATGCACTAAAGAAAAGCCAACTATTGCATTAAATCCGTTGAAAGAAGACTTTCCAAATGCACCCCAATGTGACCATGTTCTACATTTTAAAAGTTCATTTACACAACCAGACTCCATTGATCAATTGCAAGTGCCAAGTTTATGCATAACCACAATCCAAACGGGCATATTTAAACATAAAATCTTTTTTTCCCCGTTCATGTTACAATTAATCTATATCTTGTTAGTCCATGACAATTTAAATGTAACACCAGTAAACAATCATGTAATTGTCTTCCAATTTACATCTTGTTACCATAATAATGACACTAGTAGTACAGAGATGGGTAGGCTAGCCACAAATTATGCTTGAGTACTGTTGCTTTAGAATAATGTGGCTTTGTCAAAAAGTCAAACTTAGTCCTCCAAATAATTACTTGCGTAAGAATGGAATTAGTCAGTGAAAATCCTACTTAAGTACTGATAGGCAAATCAACTTGCAAATTCAGATACTACCCAACAATATCACTTCAAATATTATCTTTATGAAATTATATAGACAAATTCTTTGTCTAAAATTTAATCACTGCTTGCCTGACTACATTTGATTGGTCAAATGGAATCAAGCATCTCTAGTCTAGTAGTTCCAAGTCATGTGGCACAAGGTGGACACCAAGACAAACCAAAACAGGTAGCTCACACAAGAAATAATAGATTAAAAAAATAAGAAGGAAAGTAGCGAGCAGAATATATCGCATTGTGGTGGAGTACGGTTTATTCTGAACAAGTTACATTGCTGCATGTTATTATCTGCTTCTGCCATAGTAAAAAATGTAAGTGTGCGAAGAAGGCCATCAACAAGATGGACCATACGTATCTGTTTAATCAAACATTATTTACAGATGAAAGTGACACCATTACACTACATCATTAACATGTAATCGATGAATATGTTTAAAAAAATGGCCGGTATAACGGAGTTCTAAAATAAAAGAAAGCAAGACACCAGAATTGATTTAACCCACTTTTATCATCCTAATCTTCAAGTTAGAAAATGGGTGGATGGTAACATATTGTGCTCAAACATTACAGGATCATACAGTATGTTCTATTATTGTTTCACTTTATTTTTTTAATATCATGTGTTTCTTTTTGGAAAATACAGCATCTGGCGTATTAAGGAAGCAACACAAACTGAAACTGTGCCAGTGAAAGTCCTGCTGGGTTGCAAGGACTTTGATTAACATCTTTAAGATAACCTTTATTAGTGCCACAATGGGGAAATTTACCAGCTTGTTTTCATGGTGGTTTGTGTTCAATTGTGATAGCATTGCTTCGAGGCATGCTTTCTTCATGTTTCGATACTTTAAACGCCCTCTGAGGACGTTTAAAGGGATCCTCCGGGTCTCTTTTTGCGGCCCAGCCATCTGAGATTTTAGATGCCTTCAGTTTTCATGATTGAGCTTCCTTTCATACAAAATTTTGACTCTCACGCATCATTTTCTCCCCATGAGGGTTTTTCCCGGTTTAGTGAGATTTTTTTCTCTGTGAGTAGGAGAGTTTTTTTTGTTTTTGTTTTTTTTTTTAGTGCGAGATTTTTATTTATTTATTTTTTTGTTATTATATTTTTTAGGGGGCAAGATTTTTTTGTTGTGCATGATAGTTTTTTGGTGCACATGAGAGGTTTTCGGGTGAGTTTGATTTGTGTCAGAATTTTTTGGTATATGTGAGAGGGGTGTGAAGAGAGGGTTTTGTGAGTGTTAGAGTTTTTGGTAAGTATGAGAATTGTTCTTGTGAGAAGGTTTTTTGGTGAGTGGCATTTTTGGGTGAGTTTGGGAAGTTTTCTCAATGTGTGCAAATGTTTTTTGTTGGAGGGTGTGTTTTTGAGTTTTTTTGTTTGGTGAGGCATTTTTTTTTTAAAGTGAGAGTTTTTAAGTATGCGTGTGAAAGAGATTTTTTGATGTGATTTTTTTGCAGATGAGAGATTTTTTTTGTGAGTCTAATTTTTGTGTGAGAGGTTGGTTCGTGTGAGAGTTTTTGGTTTATGTGAGAAGGCTGTGTATGAGAGGGATTTTTTTTGTGAATGTGAGAGTTGTGAGTTTTGTTTTGTTTTTTTGGCGAGGATGGCTTTTTAGGGTACTTTGACAAGTTTTTTTGTTGGAGGCTGTTTCCATTGGGCTTTTTTGTGACCTTGGGCGTTTTTGTTGAATGTGAGAGTTTTTAAGTATATGAGTGAGAGAGCTTTTTCATCCATCCATCCATCTATCCATGATTTTTTTTTTTTTTTAGTGCAGATGAGAGGTTTTTGGGTGAGTATGAGATTTTTTTTTTTTTTTTTTTGGGTGAGTGTTAGTTTTTGTGTGAGCGTTTGGTTAGTGTGGCTTTTTAGGTACGTTTGGGAGATTTTTTTAGATGTGTGAAAAAGTTTTTTTGTTAGAGGTTGTGTGCCTCAGATTTTTTTTTTCAATGAGCTTGAGTGTTTTTATTGAATGTGAGTTTTTTTAGTTAGGTGTTTGAAAGAGTTTTTTTATGTTGTGATTTTTTTGTGGCGCTTTTTAGGCTTCTCCGCTTATTGTGGTTGAAACGCAAGCAGATATGCAATAAGTCCTTCTGGCTAACAATTGCTGTATGTTCATTTCCCTGATCACCAGAAAATCGTAATCATTTAAATATTCTTCTACTGTAAATGGCATTTCCAATACATCTATTCAGCCATCCTTCTGTTGTCAATAACATTATTGATTTGGGAAGGCTCAGCTGTGACCAAAGCGGATGCTGCTGATTCAGCTCCATGTGTACGGCTGCACGAGGGCGTGCTCGAAGTTGTCTGCTAAAGTAGAGTATGACAAACCCAAATGATTGAAAGCGCACCGGGAGGGACAGGAATGTGTTCCAAAGGTTCCGCTCGGGTGTAAAAGGTGTGACCTTTTCCTCCTGTGTGTGCGGACTGTGTCCTTTGCCTGGCCCGTGAGAAAGAGCTCAAATAACTCAAAGCTTGTGGCACCAGGCAGCGAGTGTGTACACGACTGTATATTTATGTCTCACAACATATCATCAATTCGTTCCATCGTTACCTTTCGATGATGCAATATGTATGATGCGCGTTATTCTGCCGCTTGCTTTAGGGGTCATTTTGCACTGGCGTTTGTGTTTGTTTTGTGTGTGTGAGGGTGAGAGTCAGAGGGTACAGGATGATAGATGCTGGGGTGAGGACTCGTGGGGAGTTGACATTTACGGCCCCTGTTCAGGGCAGGCTTGCTTACGGCCTGGGGGGCCTTTCGCAGGGCAGAACAAAACCTCAGAGGCCAATGGGAACTGCATTTTGGCAGTTAAAAAAAAAAAAAAAAAAAAAGGAGAAAAGAGAAAAGCATGACCACTAATGGCCCAAATATGCCCTTTAATACACTCACCGTGATTTATGGAAGTCGAGCCGTGAGAAATTTTAGACCGGTGAGAGGACAGGAAAATTCTTTACTCGAGGAATGTTTACGGACTGGGGAATGCAGTATTCTGGGAATACAATTTACTGTAATCTAGGCATATGAATAATTCAATCATATTGGGTTGAGTAGTCAATGAATCAATTATGTAAAGAGTTGTAATTGGGAACTTTTATGAGTGTGTGTTGGTTTATTCCTGTTGAGCCACAGTGAAATATTACTTTCATGATA
This sequence comes from Festucalex cinctus, assembly GCF_051991245.1. Lineage (NCBI taxonomy): Eukaryota > Metazoa > Chordata > Actinopteri > Syngnathiformes > Syngnathidae > Festucalex > Festucalex cinctus. The sequence continues at coordinate 7,913,323 of NC_135414.1, forward strand.
CTGTATAAGTAACACTCTATTTTTTAAGTTACAAATGTAAAAATACCAATTATTCTCAAAGGTTGGATTTTTACATTTCCAAACATTTCAGTGTCTTTGATGCTAACAATAAAAATAGATAAAAACAAAAAAACAAAAAACAAAAACATTTAGGTGAAATAAAAATAAATAAATCATAAATAAAATAAATAAATAAATAAATAAATAAATAAAAATAGCTTTTGTGTGCTAGTAATACTTTAATTAAGCTGTGGATATTTGTATTTATATATTATATTTTCAGATGCATATGTTCTTTATCCTATGCAAAGAGCGACAAATCTTAGTGCCGCTTACTGAGTCTCAGTTGTAAAACTCTTCGTGTCTGCATGACTGTATTATACTGCCCCCGGTGGCCAAGTCGCACACACCAGGATGTGCAACGAATTAATTATGATGCACAAGCTGTTTTCATTCTTTTAATTGTGTCATTTTAGTTCATACAATATTACACATTACTATTTTGTGCCTTAAACACACGTTTTGTTTTGTTTTGTTTTTTTCGTTTTGTTTTTGTTTTGTTTTGTTTTTGTCAGGATGCTGAAATGACATTCATTTCAATGGGCAGTGATTTGACTTTTACATTAACGGTGTGTAAACCACTAAAAACTGTCCCAGCACCTATTTTTTGGAAGTTTGGCTGTACTAAAACATAACAGCAGTCTGTATTGATAATGAGCCACACTTCATTCATCATTTTTGATCAATTTAATTTGACTCTCAGTAGTTTTACCCGTTTTTCCACTTACTTCCTGTGCTTGACCCTTCCCCCCTTCCAAAAGAGCCCTATATCCCCTCCTTTTGCAGGATTTAGCTTGCCCGGATTCTGTGTCAAAGGTCACAGCCCAGATGTCACAGCTTACGCCCCCTATCCACCCCGCAAACCCTCCACCCACCCTGTCACAGATCCTATGTGGCATAATTACGCTTGGTCCTTTGTATTGAGATGCACGTTATGCTTCTCTTCGAGGTGGAAACAGAGACGTCCAAGTTACGTGTTCAGTCAGGTGCGTGAGCTTGGCATCAAAATGCAAAACCAGCTTGTAACTTAATGCAAACTATAATGGCAAATTTAGGGGAACTAATAAGAATCCCTGTGAGGTTCTTCTCATATTCCACACCCGTGACCTGCGTTTTCCAAAGTTTTATCTCAGGCTGACCCCCTGACCTTGGTCTGGGTCAACTCTTCAGGCCTGTGTAGGGGGTGGACGCAGAGCCACTCCTCCCCCTCCTGAAACATCTCCACCCACGTGTACACAACTTCTTCTCTGCTGATTCTGCTCATGTTAAACATTATATATTGTGATATAGTTCTCCTGAAACACTCTCAAAATATTACTCTTTTTTTTCTAAATGACCACAAAAAGAGCTACAAAAGTAATTTTCTGTGATTAATTACATTTACATTTTGTACTGTATAAGTGAAGTATTGTGATGCCCTGAGAAATGTGCAACCAGACTTAGGATTTTTTTTTTGCTTTGATTTGCAAGGTTTAGACTGGCTCTATGTACAGTATACGACATCTGTTTGTCTTTATTATACTGCCCCCGTGTGGCCAAGGCATGCACAGCAGAAGGAGCAGGACAAAGTCCATTGAATTGAAGTGAAAAGTGAGGAAAGATCTGTTTAATTTCTTTACATTGTATTTAATATTGTCATTTCTGTATGATTTAGAAAGAACAATATTGCAGAGGTTCTTATTGAAAACACTTTACAAACATTTTTGGGTTATTTTTTGGAGGCTAGAAAAGATGAATGGCATTTCCATTTGTTTCAGTGGTGAAATGCGTTTTGAGATCCAATTGTTTTGAGTTACGAGCATGGTCACAAAATGAAATGCATCTCAATTTATCTCAATACGTCTTCTTATATTGTATTATGTGCATCATATTGGACTGTTTTGATCTTTTGGCAAAATATGTAACCTTAGTATGATGCACATTATTAAATTAATAATACCTCTGGTAAAACATTACAATACAACTGTTGTGACTAAATGCACTTGTATATTATGTAGTATCCGAAGAGTGTAAATTCACATAGAAAGGGACACTTATGAAGTGAAATGAAAATGTTGAAAATGTAAAAAAAAAAAAGAAAGTATTTGGGACAATTGCATTGAATTGAATTTGGTCACATGACCAGGCAGGGTCTTTAAGGTCACTGTGGCCCACAACTGCTGTTGACCGCCACCAATGTCCTGTTTCCCAGGGGATTTTGTTGGTCCAGTCCCCACCCTTTAACCCCCCAGTTGTGTCTGTGAATAGAAGTGTCTGCTGACCACTGAGCAGCAGAGCCTGACCTGGCCAGCAGAAAGAACCGCCTCTTTTTTTTATTTTTATTTTTATTTTTATTTTTTATTTTTTTTCACTCTAAAGACGGGTGTCAGGGTGATGGAAAGTCTTGCAGCGAGCGCATCTGTCCTGCTCTTTGATTTTGACATGATGTCATCTCTGTGTGTTTTGAATGTAGACCCAAGGAAAAAGTACCATGTGAAGCTTCTGGCTTACAACTTTATTGGCGATGGCTACCAAGCAGACCAGACCATCAGCACCCCCGGATGTGTCTGTGAGTTTGCAAATCAAAACACTTGTGATGAATAGTTTTTACTAGTGATTGACCAATATGGATTTGCATTTCTCAGCCGTTCGGGATCGCCTGGTGCCGCCTCCGCCGCCTCCTCACAACGTGTACGCAAAGACCAACAGTTCGTCAGCCATCTTTCTTCACTGGGGCCGACCAGCTTTCACCTCCAGCCAGGCCGTCAACTACACGGTCCGCTGCAACCCCGTCGGCTTGCAGAACGCCTCCCTGGTGCTCTACCTGCAGACGTAAGAGCTTGTGAGGAGCCCTGTGATCATGTATGTATCAGGCTTACGTTTTTTAAATGTCGTATCTTTTATTCAGGGATGAGCAAAGCCTCTTAGTGCGGAATCTGCAACCTAACACCAAGTATGAATTTGCCATCCGGCTTCATATTGACCAGCTCTCCAGCCCATGGAGCCCTGTGGTCTACCAAAGCACTTTCCCTGAGGGTGAGTCACTTTTCATCACTGATATTGAATCATATTGAATCTTCAGGCTTGCAATGTCAATTAGATGCACTTTTTTTCCACTCTTCAGAGCTTATCGGGATCCGCTGTAAATAGTAAGACTGACTTGACTTGTCTCCCATCTGTAACAGCACCCACGCTGCCTCCCGCCAGCATCAAGGTGACCCTGATCGAGCAGGACACCGCCCTGGTGTCATGGAAGCCCCCGGAGGAAGCCAACCTTTCTGTTACACACTACACAATCCTGTATGCCTCCAGAAATGAGTGGCTCACTGGGGAATGGCAAGTGGTGCAAAGAGAAGGTAAGTATGTGTGAGAAGAGAGAGAAAACAGCCACGCACGCAGGCAGACACGTACACGAACAGAAATCCATTCACAAAGCTTTGCTCCAGTCCCGGACAAATGGTCCATCGGAAATCAGTAGCTCATTTCATCTTCACTGACATTTTCTTTTCTCTCCCTTGTGGTCGTGACAGCTGAAATTTGCTGCATTTGTCATACTGATGTGATTACTTTGCGTGTGGCCTTATTTACACACAAGCCTTTGAGCCATATGGACAAGCAAGTAATGGAACTCCATGTCAGTTTGAAAACATAAAATTCATGATGATTGAATGTACACTGATTGATCACTAAATTAAAAGAGATCCACCATGAACGCTCCATCCAAAATCCTATCGTTGCAGTGACAATAAATTGTTTTGATTGACAGTCAGATAGCTACTATTTATTTTTTTATTTTTTTTATATTTTTGGAATGGTTAGAATTTGCTGTTATTCCCTTCCAAGCATAATAAATTTGTACTTTAGAAAACCTTACAGTAATTGTATAAATAGAATATAAAGAGTTAACAGTTTTCGCCACATTTTGCCACTTCTTCTGGTGAGTGCACCTTGGCCACCAGGGGGCAATATAATACAGTCAGACAGCACATAAAACACAAAGAAGAAAGTCAGCAATACAATAAAAGTGTTGACCTTGTTATGTAGCTAAATAGAGTAACCATTAAGTTACTAGAGTCAACAACATGTACATCTACATGTCTGGAAAATGCATTCTGCTTGCGTCGATTGCTGAACAACTTTATTTTCACATTAGAAGAGATAGCATACAGAAAAACAAATGTGTTGTGTAATTGTGATCTCCAGGTAATTTAAACGACAAGGATCAAGTTGGCAGGTGTTGCGGTTATTGATCCATGGGGGTGTTTGTAGGAACATATGGCCCCAGCAAGCACAGAAAGACATATTACACTCACCTAGGGCTGCTCGATTATAGAATAAATAATAATCAGGATTATTTTGGCAATAATTGAAATCACGATTATTCAAACGTTTATTTATTTTTTGGTACAAAACAAAACATGGTTAAGCATTTAAAAATATTAAGACCAATTTAAAAAAAAAAAGAGCTCCTTTTGGACCAAACTAAATGTATAATCCTATATATTTATAATAATGTACAGTATATTTATTTATTGATTTATTTATGTTGACAAAAACTTGAAGTTGAAATGCAGCATGTGCACTGTGCAGTAGTATGATTTTTTTTTTTTACATCCAAAACAAGAAAACATCCATCCACCCATCCATTTCCTTGACCGCATATTCCACACAAGGGTCACGGGGGAGCTGGAGCCTATCTCAACTGGCTTTGGGCAGTAGGCAGGATACACCCTGAACTGGTTGCCAGCCAATCGCAGGGCACACAGACGAACAACCATCCAAGAAAATATTTAAATGTAAAAAACTAAAAATATTAAGACAAATACAATTCTTTGAAACACTATAAGTATGCAAGTTCCTTTTGGATGAAACAATCCTTCCATCCATCCATTTTCTTAACCGCTTGCTCCACACAAGGGTCGCGGGTGGATGAAACTAAATTTATCAAATTAGTTATTTTAAAATTTGAAAAAAGTGCAAATGTATACATTTAAAGAACTCAAAAATTAGTATCAATAATATATATATATATTTACAGTTATGTTGATTTTGTAATTGTGGAGTGTAATAACTGGAGATGTAATTGAATTTTGATTAATTGCACAGCCCCAAACTCATCTATTAATGTTGGCAAATGTGTCAAAAGTGAAGTTGTTTACAAAGCCCCTTCAACCTCTCTATCCTCAGTCCAAACAGCTCTTTTCAGTTTGGAAACTGCCTGGGGAAGTAACAACGATTGTTTTAATTTTATGCGAGATGGGTGGTGGGCTTTTCGACTATACTGCCAGCAGTACACATCTGCTGGAAAATGTCTGTGTAAATCTTTGGGGCAAAGATTTCAACCTATTTTTGTAGTCAAATTATCCAACTTTGTTGACTGTTTTGCCCAGTCCCAAGTTATTATTTCTCGTTCTGTCACTGCACTCTGTTACCACAGGGTGGCGCCAGACCATAGACAATTACAACATTTTTAAATTACGTGTTAAAATAATTGTTTTTTTTCTCCCCTTCTTCAACAACTTTGCATGTAAACATTGTGATGAAAACAAAACAACAAAAGAGCAATGTGTTGATTCTGTGTGGCTGACAGGGAGCATCACCATGGCACTGCTGGAGAACTTGAAGCCCGGCCAGTTCTACCTGGTGAAAGTGTCGGCGTCCAACAACATGGGTGACGGGCCCTTCTCTCACATGGTGGAGCTGACAGTGCGAGCAGATCCCTCCTTTGGTCACGACCCTCGGCTCTCGCGGGGCTCCACACCCTCCAATGGTCAGAGATGTCTTCATTTCATTTCATGTTGACTGTTTTTCAACCTCAAGGCGTGTTCAGTTTCACTAGCCGTAAGCATAGGCTGTCATTTAATTACGTTTTTAAGAGTTCAACCAACAAAAATCCCCTGCATCACTGGAATCCCATCACATGAATACAGCTGGCATAGAGCCCAGTGGATTCATCTGACCTCCTCATCTTGGTTTCTTCAGTCTTTTCCAATGGCTTCTACCACCTGAACCAAACGTCGATGACAGGCATCACTGTGGGGGTCTCCATCGCACTTGTGTGCATCATCATCTGTGCTTTCATCATCATGTGCAGAGGCAAACACAGGTACAGTATACTTGTTGTTTGTCACGTCCACGGTGACAATTCAGTCCATCTCATGTTACTTGTCAATCCCATGTAGGAAACCATCAGCTGTTAAACTGAGCCCGTCCGCCGCCGCTGTAGGACGCCTCGGCTCTGAGGGCCTGGCTGAGAACGCTGACGTGAGCATAGCCGTGATGAGCCAGGATCATTTCATCGATAGCAAGGTGCTTAACTCATTCACTCGCAGCCATTTTCACTGAAGCAACCCCTATTTGCTCCTGGATTTTGACTTGATTTTGCAAGGCCTACAGAATATTCTGTTCTATTGCTATAAAAGCATGGAACATACCAAAAGAAAGATTAGAGTCTCCTCTTTCATCAGGACAAAAAAAGTATATTTGTATCTGTTTCCGTTTTGCAGCAATTAGCAATAGAATATAGCTAAGTTTCATCATTATTCCCACATCTGTTTAAAACTGGAGACAACAGCTTGTTGCAAATGGCCCTGGCTGATCTCTTATACTCTGCTACCACCTGCTGGCCATTTTTTGCAATAACTACGATTGCTTTAAATGACTTCTTCATGTCAGAAGCTGTATCAAAGCGTTCTGAATGCTCTAGCATAAAAAAATGTATAATTACGTGTTTGGGAGTGAAGAACAAATTATTAAAAAACGTTTTTGGGTTTGAATGAATGACATTATTTGAAAAGGGTGATGATATTCAAGTCGCCAGGTATTTTAATTACTGTATGTAAATTTGCACTTACATGCTTTTGGTTGCAGTCTACGTGACATCCCCCGACTGAATCTTTCCATAGCACGCTTATGTTTATTTTGTCTGCAATCTCAGGGTGGAACAAATCTCATCATCAATTCACTTGGTCCAGTTCAGCCAACTGCTGAGAAGAAGAGCAAATGGTTTCCCTTCAGTAGCCATGGAAACAAGAGTGTTAAAGATATAAAAGTAAGTAAATAATCAAAATCAAGTCTTTGTTTGTCCTTTTCTTCTTCACTGAATTATTTTAAATCAGTCATAATGAAGAATTATTGAGCACTGCTTGTGGTCACCCTTGCAGCCCACACATGGGAAACAAAAGCTTAAGAATCACTACTGTAGATTTTTCTTTTTTTTCTAACTAGACATGCTCTCTAAATTGTAGAAAACAAGATGCGTGGCCGCCTCCTACCAGCCGGGCTCCACCGTGCTGACCTACAAAGAGGAACTGTCGCCCCTCGCGGCGGAGCAGCTGGGGCGTCCCGGAGATTCGGAAGGCTCCTCCAGCAGCGACGGCAGCCACGCCACCACCGACTCGGGTCGCTTCTCGCATGACGAGACGGAGACGACCGACCCGTCGTCTGGCACGAGCAGCCGCCAGCCGTCCGTGTCGGCGGAGGATGACGGCGGTGGCGAGGAAGTGGAAGAAGCGTGTCGTCGAGTTCGTCGCGCTCAGACGGATTTGAGGTTGGTGGAGTCGGTTGAGGAGCTCCGCTGTCATCAGGAAGTCCAAAGCAGGCCTTTGCTCTCAGTGTGTGAAGTTGTGTGAGCGTGTTATGTGTGTGTATATATGGAAAGCCAATTGAGCACTCTAAAAAACAGGTGGGTAAAAAACAACCCAAAAAGGTACCTATACACTACTTGGGTCGATTTGACCCAATTTCTAGCTTGGTTGAAAACAATAATAATTTGATTTGGGTCAAAAGGGGTCAGTCTGGCCCAACTTTCTGAGTTGTTTGGGTTAAAACAACAACAACCCAATTGGGGTCAAAAAGGAACTGACCTGCTATACTCGGGTCACTTTGACCGAACTTTCTGGGTTGTTTTAATCCCAGACACAAGTTAGCGGGTCGCTCCAGTTTTGATCCAGATAGTTTGGGTTAAAACAACCCAGAATGGTGGGTCAAATTGACCCAAAAAGTGGGTCAGTCTCATTTTGACCCAATTTGGGTTATTAGTTGGATCAAAAATAACCCAAATTGGGTCAAAAAGCGACTTACCCAACTTCTTGGGTTATATTAATTGGGTTGTTTTGTACAGAAATGACCCCAAAAATTAGGTTATTTGGAGAGTTATTCATTTGAACCAACTTTATGGGCTAAATGAATAGCTCAATGACAGTTAACTGAATTGGGTTATTCATGCAACTGTCATTGGGGTATTCATTTAACCCATAAAGTTAAATGAATTGGGTTATTCATTTAGCTGTTATATTGGGTTATTCATTAAACTCTTATATTGGGTTATTCATTAAACCCATAAAGTTAAATGAATTGGGTTATTCATTTAACTGTTCTATTGGGTTATTCATTAAACCCAAATAAATTAAATGAATTGTGTTATTCATTTAACTCCTAACTCAAAACAACCCAGTTTTTGGGTTAATCTTGTATAAAGCAACCCAATTAATTTAAATGAATAACCCAAAATGTTGGGTCAGTCCCTTTTTGACTCACTGTTTTTAGACTGCGTGTGTGCGTTTTGTGTGTGTGTGCACGTATACCTTTTCCTGCTCGATTTTTACCATTTTATGTTTGTTTTGATTTATTTTATTTGTTTTAATATTCTCTTCATTTGTTTTGTATGTCATTTGAAAAAAGAAATCTCACCCACCATGAATGTTGAAAAAAAATCTTTATTTAAGAGAGTTTATCACTGGAGTGAAAGGGACGTCCTTTTCGCTGATGATCTACCTCGGTTTTGGCTTGCGAGCCAAAACCTCCGCTGTATATTTAATAACTACTGCGTTTTGCGACTTTACATAACCTGTGATACTTACTGATGATTTTATTTTGTATTTTTTGCTGATTGTCATCCCATTTCATCTTCTTTTTCCTTTTCTTCTTGACTGGAATGTAAGGGCGGTGCCGCTTCCATTCCCTTCTAGCGCCGGATGCAGAACATACGTTTGTCTGCTCGGATGCTGCCGAGGTCATGAGCCAGTATTACCAAACGTTTTCTCATCCATTATTGACTAATGGCGTGGAAGCGTGTCATGTTTATTATTGTTTGTTTGTGTTGATATCAATGCGCAGCTGCCCTTGCTGTTCCTGTTTGATACTACCTCCCGTTGATTTGATTCTTTGTCGGCTTTCTTAAACTCAGGGAACAAAAAAAAAAAAAAAAAATCATGTCGTGTTACATGGTGAACTGACAGGGTATCTTCTCAGTACTAAGTAAGCTGTATGTGTAATTGCCTAATAGATTTACTGTGAATGTATCTCTGTGCCAGTAGCGGAGACCTCCCACACAGGACCCGAACGCTTAAAACGGGATTTTTTATATTTGTTGTATTTTTTTTATTTTTTATTTTTGTATTTTATTTTTTTTATTGTTTTCTACTTCTACCTCCTGCTTGTGCCAGTGGGCACACAGCAAGTGTATGGCCAGCCATCTTGAGCATTTACTCCACTTACTTGATATTTACTTGTGCTAGTACACCAGGTTCTCCTCACTCATAAGACATTTCAGCACACTTGAAGTATCAGTCGACATCTGTTCGCTAGTTGTCAAGTAGTACCATTTTATGATGACACTAGTAGCTCTAGTTGCATGCAGTTGTCCTACTAGTGTGCCAAAGTTGTTCTCGTAGTTTGCAGAAATGTCACACAGTCGTGAATAGGGTTGCCAACTTTCTCATCCCGAAATAAGGGGCAGGTGCATGGCACGGTGTCATGGTGGTGTGAACATGATATGTGAAATCAGTGTATATTCTGATTAGATTCAAAATGCACAGTTTGTACATTCCCTTTAATCCTAACTGCAGGCCATCATTGTGTAACCTCATACAAAACCTCAAAGAAACCACAATTTTCCTCTTTACCTAAAAAAAAACAGGTGCAAAAAAAAAAAAAATGGAATGCAAAAGAGGAGCGTGACTCACCAAATTTACTTTTTCCATGAATACTTTTCTTTCTTACAGGTTTATCCATTTACTCTTCCTGACCGACCGGACAACACTACACATTATTTTTTTAAGCCACTTGTGCAGTATAAACCGCTACAACAAATGCATGTGACGATGCCTGATGCCTGTGATTGGCTGACAGGTGCCGTGCTTCGTGACATTGCCGTTTTAGCTGATCCAGGACTTGTAGAGTGCGGTTTGCTGTGTTAAGCGCTGACTGCGAAACTTACCAGCAAGCTAAATTCTCGCAGTATTTGTTCATAAATAGTACGAGAATACATCTTGTATTGCTCCCGTTGATACGTTCGCAGCCGACGTATTAAGATCGCCGTTTAGCGTGTAGGCGACATGAAGCTGTGATGAAACCAGGAAGTGCCTCTCTCTCTCTCTCAAGATCTCCACATAACCTCACACCCAACGACTCATTTTATTGGCTATGAGCAACTTCCTTGCCACTTGTCAACCTATGGGAGCAGCTGTGGTCCAAAAATGGCAAAGATGGCATTTGCTGCATTTCGTGTAAGAATTGAGAATTATTTTACGGGACTTTTGAGCCCAAAATACGGGGCGTCCCGGTAAAAATACGGGACAGTTGGCAACCCTAGTCATGAATAAACATTACTACTAACAAATAGCCACAAAGCTGTTTGAACAGCGCACTAGTTTCCAATCATAATTCAGCACACTAGTAGGATATTGGATACATGCTCCAACAGTTTAGCTGATATTTTAAATAGTGCGCTAAATAGACCTTTATCTGTATATCAATTTGTGGAATAAACGCTCAAACGGCTTCGTACTAGTGCCAGTAGCAGCACGCAAGTACTGAGCCACCTGCTAATTGGCCTTACAATGGACGCATCTCGACTGTGTTTCTCAAGTAGACGATGCCAACCCATGAAGAGTGTTTGGACTAACACATGGCGAGTGTTAAATAATAATCAGGGATGAAAGTGCCGAATGTTAACGAACGACGTACCGTTCGACTTCCTGAAAATGTCTATTTTTGTGAGAAGCTTTGTACTACTGAGTACACGATGTAGTTGAATCTAGCTCCAGATATTTTTTTTTCTTGTTTTTCGAAAGAGTAGATCAAGATTAGCACTTGTCTGCCAAGTAGTTTTATATTAGCAAGCTAATGCGCAGCGGTGACCGATGCTAGTACCCAAAGACATGTTTGCATACCTGACATTTGATTTGTTTTCAATTAGGGCTGAACGATTTTCAAAAATAGTCTCTTTGTAATTCCCCCAAATTGTTCAGCCCTAATTTTAATCTTTTAATCAGCAATCACATAAGAATCTAATGCGTTAGACCAAAGACGAAGATCAGCCGAGGCGCTGCTCCTCAAAACCAAGCCTTTAATGCACATGAGTGGCCTTGAACTACAATAAGTTCACCTGGGAAGTGCCAGCAGCATGAACGCCCCCCTCCCGACACCCCCGAGTGACAATTCATAATCATTCCTATGCTGCACGCGAAAAACTAATGAACCTCATGCGGAGTTCCTCCAAAACTGCTGCAACCAGATGTTTGTACATTGTAGGTGAGACGTATATCGATTTTTAGTCATCTGTGTGGCAGCAGTGCGGCTGTGTGCTTGCAAACGTGCACCCAATCATCTTTTCTGGGATTCAGATAAAGCTGTACCATGGATTAGTTTGCAATACGAAGAAGAAAATTGGCTTAAAAAATATTCAAATGTCGTTTTAAAATGTATTTATTTGGTTAAATAAATGCCCATTGTGTATGGAGCTCATCAATCCTTTTACATTTTTTACGAAAGGTCAGTGGGTGCACGGTGTTCACATTGCTGCTTCTAATCAGAGGATTTAATCAGGGGTCATTTTTAGATTGATACAATCAGTTGTGTTTTCAGGAGCAAACGTTGTAAACCAAAGATTTATTTTTTAAGGTCACCGTTGCATATTGGCGAGAATAGATCAGTTCAAAATAAATGCATCGTTTCTGAGTGATTTGTTCTCCTTGTCCAGTCTGCTCATGTTTTTACCTGGGGTCAATGAGTGTGAGAATCTGGCCAAATGCAATTTATTCACACAAGAGAACCTTGCATGTTGTCCTGATCTTTTCTCATGTGTTCCTATCCAATTATGTGAATTACAAGGGATGGAAATGAACAGTTTTTCATTTTCTCCCTTTGGGCAGTGATATTGTGATGATGAGTTCAAGTGTCGAGAGCCATGGGTCTTTTTTTTTTTTTTTGTATTACATATAAACTCAGGGGGACCCCGAACTGCTCTCCTCAGAAGAGAAAATCAGGATAATTAATTGAATGTATCTTGTAATTTTGATGCTTTTGTTAATGCTTCTCTGTTTGTCTTTGTCATTACAATTATTTGCTTTTTTTTTTTTTTTTTTACAAAATTGTTTAGATTTTAGACTGTTATGAAAAGTCTGATTCTCAATAAAAGTACAAAATACAACAAACTTGTCTGTTTTTTAACAAGTGTTCAGTGTATTGAATGTATCAAAAACATGGGTCTCTCAGCTCAATGACGGATGCTTCACTTTATTTGATAATTGGTACCATCAGACACCACGTGCAGCCATTTAAATCCAGGAAAAATAAACAAAAATAAGCATAAATGAACATGTCAGTTCTGAAATCAGAACAAAATAGTCAGACTTTTGTAACTAAAATGTAGTGCTGCAGTGGTGGGCAAACTCGGTCCTCAACGGCCATAGTCCTGCACGTTTTGGACGTTTCCCTTCTCAACACAGCTGGTATTTGATCCCTTAAATTCACCAGCAAGAAGCTGCATAGTGAATTCTAAAGTCCGCGTGGTCAACGCAACTTTCCTTCACCATATCGGTCAAATATACTATTTAACCAACCACGTCGACGTTGTCTCATGTTTTGTTTGCGCGCGCGTGTTTTTTTTTTTGTTTTTTTTAAATAGTACACCTGCGAATAACGTTCTAAATATGCACGTATCATTTTCTTTTCACTTTTAGAAATGCAGTGTATTTTATGTTTCTGTCACCTTTCCTTGTTTATGTTTTCAAAGAGCGATGTCGTCCACCAAGCAAACGGTTAGCTCCGCCCGAGCTTTGACCCGTTTGACTACCGCGTTGCCTTATGGGAAATGAAGTTTTATTAAACTTTCTCTACGTTATTCCCTTCTACTTTAGAACAACATATCCCAGACACTACCGGCTTTGTTTTCACTCAGTGCTAGCCCAGGCCCGTGCATGGTGCAATAACAATCGGCCTGACTGCAAACAGCTGCATCGTCGTTGGATATTAAAACACAGGTCTTCTTCTTTGAAAGTTTTCATTCAATATTTATTGGTACGTTTTTATAGTTTGTATAGCTGATTTGACGTTGTCGATGGTAATTGGTGACGGCACGCATTATCTGTCGTTACTAATGTGTTTAGAACCAGTTAATCAAGGTAAAAGCACGTCACGCGCAAAACACAGGAGCATAACGTCACTGTTCTGTATTTTTGTCAAAAGGGTTAATTATCTTCTACGACTTAACTAATGTCATGCCTATGTTCGGTCGGCGTGTATAAATTAAAGTTCACGAACGCACTGATGTATTTTTTTTCCTGCCCACTGCCCAGTGTCTTATTACAAAATATTTTATCATGCTTTTCTAAACGGTAAGTCCATATTTATCAATTAAAGTTAATGAAAACAACTGACACCTGTTTCAGGGTCAATATTACACTGGTTGATGTTCCTGTATGACGCAATAAAGTCCTCCAGTTAAACAAAATATTGCCTCCTCGTGTGTTGATGCCTAATTTTGAAGCACATTTTTTTTTTTTTTTATAAACTCCTTCACAGTGTTGCTGAGAAACTGCCATGTCAAACACGTCCAGTGATACCGAGTCGTCCTGTGGCTGGAGCATCATCAGCATTGAGGTGAAACAGCACGTTATTCAACATAGTGACATTAACAACACATTAATAGCAAACACATAAAATGGAGTGGGAAGATACAGATACATGTTTACACTACTCACAAAAAAAAAAATTAGGGATATTGGGTGAAAATGACAGATGAGCCTAAAATGCACAACATGTCAGCCCTTGTTTTGAATCTTAGAATATTGTGTAGATTACCTAATGAAGTGTCCAATTAATATTTATGAATGGCTCTTTTGAATACCAGACGATCTAGAAGAGCTCTGGTATATTTTTTTTATTTTATTTATTTTTTTAATCTCAGAACATAGCTCTAAAACTATCTTTGCCATGCTTGATAGTTCTCACAAAATTAACTGTGTGTTGTAATTCTTAATATCTCATTTCCGTTCCTTGCGATGTGGTTTGAAGGGTTCCGATATCGAGACTTTGATGGCAGATGTCGTGGGACAAAATGGAGCTGATGCCCAAGAGCAACCAGAATGGCAGGACTCTGAATGCCCAACTTCTGCTTGTATGACTCTCCTTTCAAATATGGTGTATACAAAGTATATTTATTCCGAAGCATGACTTGTGACATTTAGTTACATTGAGTCCTTTTGGAAGGCTGCATTACACAAACATTGGTGACTTTGCACTGCAGTTTTAAGCAGAACTAGTTTTTAGTTATGTGGTGTGCTCATGATAGATAGATAGAGATCAACATCTAATGTGCTTTTTACCTTCATCCCAACTTTCATCCCAACTAACGCTTCCTATATTTTTTAGCTGGATGTAATGATGACGAATTTGACGGCTCACTGGAAGAACAAACCATGACGAAGACGCTGTTCACCTCAGAGGTGAGAACGTCAAACAGAAACCTGACACGGTGGGTACTTCCTGTACAAATGAATCCTCGCCACCCTCAGGCTGGAGCCGATGACCCGCCGCTGGAGGATCACGGCGCCATGTTGTCCTTGAGCGACTCGGACATCGTGACGCTACAGGAAGTGAAGGAGGACGAGCGTGACGGCACGGAGGACACGGCGTCCGCCGCCGTGGGCTCGTTTCTGGGCACGTCGTGCAGCAGCCAGTATGCTTTCACCGCTACAGAATCTGGTAGGACCTCAAAGTCTCGATACTCATGGTTTTTATCGTTCTTATATAATTGGGTTGGGGGTTTATAATCCTGGAATGTTTCTTCTTTGTTAATTGTTCATTTTACATTGCCAAAGCAGGTCTGAGGTTGAGTCAGTGGAAAGTTGCGCAAAGCCTTGTGAACTTGGCCTACCATCTACAAAGTCGGCTTGCAAGGGGCCGCACTTTCACAGGTGGCCTAATTTGGGTGTGACTATTGGAAACTTGTTTACAAGCAACTAATCGAGAAAGCTGTCGGAACATGCTGACTAATCATGATTTACAAAGATGCTTTGCTTGTCACCGTTTGCTACTTGGCTGTATTTTGTCTTTTGGGCATGCATATACTTAAGGCGGTGTTTCCCAAAACTTCATTGAGCCAAAGTATTTTACACAGTGAACAGTTTGACTTTCAAAGTCAAATTAAGTTCACATTTCAGTTTCAGGTCGACAAGCATGTTAGGTTCATCCGGAAATTTCACCTAAAAGGAGAGTATACCAAACATTTTGTAAGCAGAGTATATCAGGGGGTGGCTGATATGTGGACTTTTTGGTTCAAGAAGGCAAAGATGCACACAGAAATTAGACCATACCTGTAATTGATTTAAATAATATCCTGTATCTCGAAACTGAGTCAGAACCAGTATAGGTGTTAAAAAAAACAAACAACTAAAGCTAAAAATCTGTCTAGCGGTATGTCAAACCACTTTTTGGCTCTCACTATCCAAGTGGAAGGAGAACCTAGAATTATTCCACCACACAAACATGATAATTTGAAAACACTGCAAATTCCGAGCAAAAGAACCCGCTGATGTGTTGGACCCAGAACAAGGACATGTTTCCCTGTTTGTGCAAACGATATGACTGTCCCAACAGCAAGAATTTTATGTGAGAGTTTTTTGGGTTTTTTTAACGTTGACATTTTTGTGTTCTAATGTGAATTTTCTGCAGAAATTCAGTCTTTAAGCCATCTGTTATCAGTAAATATTACCATTAGTGCAACTGCAAAAATTTCCCTCACTGTAAAAATATCAGTGATGTCATCATATTTTTTTGGATTATAAATAGCTTTTTTGTTTTGTTTTGTTTTGTTCTTGCTGGTCCTGCCACTTACTCTCAGATGTGACTTGTATATATTCAATTAAGACCCTCTGATTGGATTTGCCAACTGCCAAAAGAAAGCGCCATACCAGAATGGTTTGACCAAACTTGTCATATGCCACCTAGAATCTCCTGTCTATCACTTGAAAATTGTATTTCAAATTCAATTAATTATTTCTGAGAACAGAGCTTTACTATAATCCCAAGAGGTGACACTTTATGTTGATAATAATTTGTATGTGCACAAATCTTTATTTATAACATTTATTTATTTATATCTTTTTACTTCCAAATAGTTCAAGAGACCGCATACAAATAGTTCCAAAGTTGAATAAATCAGACAATGATGGCATAGTTCTCAGTTGTAAGTTGTTGTTTGACCACAACAAGGATTTACAGCACCAAAAGGTGCAATAAGCACCAACCTGGATTCTACCTTGGGCCACAATGCGATGTAGCTTCTAAATAACTAATTTCTGACCCTTAACTATAAAACACTTGGGAAGAAAATTGAAATAAGTCCCCGGGGCTGAATTTCAGGATTCTGAAAATAACATAGAAATACGTCTTTGCTGCCTAATAAATTTGAGGCAACCCATTTTAAACTTAAACCTAAAATTTTTCCATAGTTAGAAGCTGAAGTTTCGGCCAACCGGAACTCGTTTGCCGCCGTCAACACGGGGTGCGTTTGGAAATTCACTCTGACGCTCGTGCATGATGAAAAAGTACACAAAGTACTTACATCAGGGGTATTTTGGCATGAATTAACCTCACGTATGTATGCATGTATGTACGAGTACATCATGTTCCATATTTAGTGAATACACAATCTGACGACGAGCACGTTGTCTTGTGCAAGTTTTCCCAGCTCAGCTGCCACCTCCATCAACAAGCAGCAGCAGCAGCGGTGATGAAGCAGCAGCAAACGTTGCTGTGCGAAGACGCAGGTTGAGGAGGACGACCACGTCCGAGTCCTGCGAGGAGGATGAGGAGACGACGGTGGAGTCCGAGGAGGAAGCCGAGAAGCAGCCGGCATCGTGGCAAACTGCAATCAGACCAGCGACGACGAGAGCGCGAAGCCCAGGCGGCAGAACCCTCAACTCTTGCATCCTGCTGGCACTCATCATCGCCCTCAGCATGGGCTTTGGACACTTTTATGGTATGGATTCCGCCATTTAGATGTTTTTATTTGACATATGACTCACCTGGGGTCAAGCTCCAGCTCACCCTAGCGAGGATGTTTTCGAATATTAATGTTGGCTTATTTACAGGCACCATGCAAGTGCAAGAGAGGCAGAAAACAGACAAAACCAGAGAGAGTGAGCTCCAGATTGTGATTGATGCGCTTCGTTATCATGTAAATATTAATATTTCAGGACATTAATACACTTTTTCATCATCCCAGTTGAAATATAAATGTTCAATTGAAAAGCTTGTAGTCAGTTGAGATGATGTTTACTTTCTCTTCCACTTTTTTTTTTTTTAATTGAGTGTGTTTGTTTTCCCATGAAGGTGAAAAGCGGCGATCTTAGCCTGGATGATTGGGATAAGCAGAATCTTGTTTCATTGCTCTCACACTTGATCGAGACGAGCCAGGAGAACACGGACCTCAGCGGCGTCCAGCAGGATTTTCCTCAGGTAACTTCCATCTTGTTTACTTCTTTAGTCCCTTCGGACACATAAGATGTGGTTGCAGTAGACCCGACATAATTGCGTGTCTCAACCTTGGATGATGTCAACACTGCTGGTTCATGATTGGGATCTAGCTTAACCAATCACAATCGCAAGTTGATTTGGACAATGTTTATGTTAAAAATGTTATATTTAAGCTTGGTAAGTTTACAACGCATTACAGCCAGACTACTCTGGCGTCCACTATAACAATTAAAAACATGAGTTAACGCCCCACAAGAATTTCATTCTGTTCCTATGTGGGAAACGAGACAAAATACTGTTAAGTTAAAAAAAAAAAAAAAAAAAAGTCCAGCAGAAAAAATGCAGGTCTGGGTTAAGAAACAAACGTTTTCAATGCAGCAATTTCAAACAAATGTAAATGTAAACAGAAACTTCGAATTTCTTTTATTGAAAACATAAGGCATTGCTAAAGACTACACTTGAGCCGCTAGCAGTTTAGCATGCAACTAACTAAAGTAGATTCATGTCTGTGCATTTATGATTTTAGACCAGCTAATTAAGAATGACACAAATATTCTTTGTACTAGTTCATGTGTGAAATGCCCTAAAATGAAGACCGTTGAAATAGTAAACGATATTAAATCATCTTAATGTTCTCATCGCAGTCTTCTCTGAGCTAACGGTCGCTCGCTTCGTAGTTTGAGTAGCTCGCGGGTAGATAACTGTAAAAATTAAGTTTACCAAATAATACACTGACTCCAATGCAAATAGTCTGAGCAGACTTTTACAGTACTTTGAAGTTGAGTCTTGTTGTGGCTTGATGGCTAGCTTGACTTACATTTTCGACATTTAAGATTTCTTTATCGTACTTTTTATTGACATATAGTTGCGACAAACATCAAAATAACGCTATCCTGAACTTTTATTCAATCGCCAATTTAGGACGACAAGAAACCGCTAGTTAATTACACTGTCACTGTACGGCACAAATCGTCGACGTTAGTGGCTAGTAGCTAGCTAGCTGTTAGCATTAGGAACGGGCGCCTGGCTGGCAACGTAAATGAGTTTGACAGCTGTTACCTGGTTTGCTTTCTCTATTATGGACCAAGGCTACTTTGTAATTCACTCCATGTTTATTAAAGGAAGGGAATATGCATTAAATTGCACTTTTGGGGTCTTTTCATTATTAGGAGAAAAAACAGGGTCAATATTAGAACTTTGCCTTCATTTCTTTTACAAAACACTTTTGACCATGATGTCTAAGACAAGTACTATTTTTTTTTGGCTGATCTGAAGAAACAATCCAATCCAAACCATGACTTGTGATCCATTGCACGACTATCATGCATAGTCCGCATAATTTTAGTATTTTTTTATATGCCAGCATAGGCTATGCATTTTGTGACCACTGTTGTTGTGTTTGAAGTAAAGGCAAATAAAAATTTGGCTATTAAAATAAATGTTGTGAAACATGAGTAGCTCGCTGCTGTTTTGTTTTTCTAAGAGTAGCTCGCGGTGGAAGAAAGGTTGGAGGCCCCTGAATTAGAGTAAATGTGATTAGTGCTTACCTTAGGCCACATATTATCTCTGCTTACTTACTCAAGTTTACACGTGTTTATTTCCCTTTTTTTCTTCATTTTTTCCCCCCCTTACTCCAATCAGGCCCAGCAAGATGTCCAGGCAATGTTAGCGAGACAGAGGGAGGACGAGGTCCTGGCGTTGACCACCATGAACCAGCAGCTGAAAATCTCCTTGGAGAAGGAAGAAAAGTCCCTGTCCACCTTACAGGTGGAGCTGAAGAGCCTGCGCTCCAGGATTCGTGATCTGGAGGCGACGGGGGCCTCAGCCGACGCGCTGCTGTCCGAAAACCGCAGGCTGAAGACGGAGCTGGAGGGCGAGAAGGAGCTGAGGAAGAAGCTCGACAAGGAGAGGAAGTTTGAATACGAAGCAGAGGCCCAGTCCCGAATGAGAGAGCTGGAGAAGAGGCTGGGCTTTGAGCAGCAGCGCTCCGACATGTGGGAGAGGCTCTACCTCCAAACCAAAGACGATCGAGCTAAAGGAGATACGGAAGCCAAAGTGACGAAAGCAAAAGCGCGCAGGCCAGGCATCGTGAAAGAGACGTTTGACGCCGTCAAGAACTCCACCAAGGGGTTTGTCCAACATCACAAAGAGCAGATTAAGAAAGCCAAGGAAGCCGTGAAGGAAAACCTGCGCAAATTCTCCAATTCCGTCAAATCCACTTTCCGCCACTTCAAGGATTCGGCCTCCACCTTCATCAACAAGATGGCGAGAGAAGGTACCAAACAATATGAAGCCGGAAAGTACAAGAAAAAAAAGGGTCATCCCAAACAAGACGCCAACACGCGCAAGCCCGGAGAGCGAGTCGATAAAGAGCGAGGCCGGAGCCCTGGCCCCAAAGGATGCCGAGGAGTCTTCGATTGCGCCTACCAGGAGTCCTTAAGCGTCTTCAACAAAGCCACGGAGCCCATCCGAGCAGACGAGTTCCACCAGCTGCTGTGGAGCTACTTGCAGCGGGAGGTCCCCCATTTCCACCACTGGAAGGAACTGGAGAACTTCATCAACGGCTTCTTCCACAACGGCCTCTTCATCCACGACCGCATGCGCTTTACCGACTTTGTGAGCAGCGTGGAAAACTACCTGGTCAACATGCCCGAGTACCACGGCCTCCACAACGACGTCTTTGAAGACGTCGACGACTTCATCTTCAGACACCTCTTCGGAGAGGCGTACGCCAAAAGCGACGGGCCGAGGTGACTGGACTTCTGAGGAACAGTCTTGTACATCGCAACATGAACAAGTCACCAACAATTAGCTTGAGTTGCGCACTTCCTGTAATCTATCATTTTTGTGTTCTTACATTGAAATACTCCCTCTGTTTTTTCTCGAATCTCCCAGCGGGCCCCTCGAACGACCAGACTCGGACTCCAGAGAGGAGTCGAGGACGAAGCATCAAGGTCGTCGGCAGCAGAGACAAAGAGCGCGGCGACACGGCGAGCAAAGAAATGGCCACATGGCCGACGTCAAAATCGAACTGGGCCCCATGCCGTTCGACCACAAATACTGAACACTTCTGGACAAGTTTGATAGTAGTCGTAGTCGTAGTAGTACCTCCTTAGTACTACTATTGGTTGCTCTCATAAATTTGCACATTTTTTCTTTATTTCATGCTACTGAATGTCCACGTGGTTTTCCAACGGAACATTTTCAGACGCACTTTAAATGTATCATCTTTGAGTTGAGGCGTTTTCATGTTTTGAAAAGAGCAATGGGATGCTCTGCCGGAACCCTAACATCAAACAGTAGAAGTCTAACCTCTCGCCGTCTTTCAAAAAATTGAAATGCTGTCTTTACCATTGGGTCACAAACGAGGCAGAAATGTTTCTTTTCGTCCCGTATGGAATTACAACGCTGCTATGCACTCCAGACATTGCTCGGGCTTGAGGAAAGTTTCTAAAAATTGAGTTGGGCAATTTTTTTTGCCAAGTTGGATTTTGGCTGGAAATGATTCCCATAAGTCAAATGCAGATGTTGCAAAAATGCCTCTCATTCTCCAAAATATGAGTTAGGAAGTTATGTTATTAGCGTGACAATGAGCTGCACGAATCTATTTTGAACCCTTAACTCTTGTTAAAAATTGATGTGAACTGCTTTAATGTTAGCTACAGATTAACAATTCATGCTCTAAAAGTGTGTTGTTTTTTTAATCCTAATTTTAAAAAAAACAAAAAAAAAAAAAACGCTGACTGGCAGCAGCTCAAGCTATTGTGGAAAAAGAAAGTCCCTCTGGAACAAGCTTGTGTGATGACGATTGCTTTTGGCCTGTTGTTTTAACATTTCTTTTTTTTTTTTTTTCCTTGGTTTTGAATGTGCATCTGCAATGAGATTAAAAAAAACCCAAACACATTTGACCTTTTCTTTCACCATAAATTTCTCTAGAATGCAATTCATCATCTTGTGCATAAAATCAGACATGGTCCTGTGGTTGTCGGTGCCTTTCATAAATAAAGATTCTTCCTCCAACTCCTCCATCGGGAAAATGAGTGTTAAATATGTCCGTTGTTTTCGTGTAGTTGTTTTCACGCAGAAATTCTGTGATCTTCTGCAACACAACACAGCAGCATTAAGGAAACGTGTCTTCTTTTAAACCACATTAGAGTTGTCTGCACGTTTACCTTTTCCATAACATCAAAGAGAACCAAGTGAGTCGGAAGTGAACGCGCATGCAGATAGGAAGTTCGAAGCCAGAGAAGCGGGTCATCGTTGAATCTGTCTGTTTCGGTCACCTTGTCCGCATGGCTTAGATCAGGCAGGCACTGGAGGAACCTCATCTTCAGCGGGCAGTGGACATGGCTGCGAGGGGAGGAAAAAAACTATTTTTAGTGTGCAACCAGAATTTGAAAGCGAGGCTCTTATTTGACACCTGTAGTAAGGCGTTGAATGGCAGGACATGGCGAAGAGGACGTCCGGCTGTGAGTCATCGTGACAAAGTGCATGAACGTGACTCATGACGTCCAGGGCGCCACGCTGGTGAATCAGGCCCGTGTAAAGTGCAATGAGCAGGTTGGATACCAACAAGACAGCAGCGGCCGCTCGTCGCCACGCTCTCATACGAGCCAACGTTGCCCCTGTTAACGCAGAACACAAATGGACGCATCAAGCATTTATATTGTCGAGAATTCACAATGTCCATCATTGGCGTTAGTATGGCGATGTCACCAATTCAAAAGTTGTCATCCGGTACTTACCACAGAAGATCATACAAAAGGGAAGCACAGGGTAGATGTATCTCAACTCCTTGTGAGGGAGCAGACTGAAAAGAATTCAAACGAGGTAAAAAAGCATTAGCAGAAAAAGATGAGAGCGGGTGAGAGAATACCGAAGCTTTACCTGTGCACGCCGATGGTCAAGGCGATGGCCACCAATAGGATTCTGTACCTTCTGGATGCACAGAAGCAGCCGTACAAAAAGAACGGGCCATGGGGGCCGATTATGACCGGGAAGCCCTCAGTGAGGTACCAGTGCCAGGGATGAGTGCCGAATAGGCCGGCCTTTCCGTCCAAGACGTTCACCTTCAGGAAGTTGAAATGCACGAAGATCCACTACGCAACAGAAAACAACTGATAAACCAAAAACAATTTCATTTGCGCACATTTAGACACTGCTTTTGAAAGCAATTCCGCACTGATATACCTGTGTTTTTACACAACTTTTGCCTTCTGATGTTTTATCTATTTATTTTTTATTTTTTGTGATGGTCCAGTCCGTGGATGACCAGAAGTCTCATTTTAAACAGGGACAGTCTCATTTTGAGCATTGTGTCCCAAGTCCTAGGTGATTTCTCCAGCCCCATTGTTTTGTTGTTGTTTTTTTTCCCACTTTTACGCAGGTCCTGTCCGTCTCACTTTTTTTTAAGCCAATTGTTTGGGGTATGTGTATGTCAATTGTTTTTGTTTTTACACCTCTTCCTGACACAGGCAACCTATTCTTAACTGGATTTGGGATCTGTACTGTAGTAGTATAGTCATTAGTGAAATCTCAATTTAAAAAAAAAATAAAAAATAAATTCTACTGCTGTAGTCAGTTTGCTAACTGAATAATGTTGCATTACATATCCCACTTGAGTTACAAGCAAGACTTCATTGCGCAATGACGAGTCAAACGACTCAAACCCTAACCGTTTCGTTTGTTTGTTTGCTTAAACCATGTGCTCATTAAATGCTAACAGCCAAAAATGACCACCCTGAGCCTGTCATTGTCAACCATGTTCGCAAGCTCACATATTTTGGCATTTGCAAGTACAACGATTGTTTGCAATTAAAACAAAAAAAAAAAAAGTTGGCAATGATTAATCACTTTTAAGTGCGGGGCGGTTGGGTTGCGCACCATGTTAGCCCGCTAGGCTAGCTAGCAAGCACATCAAACCTTCGTGCGGTGTCGTGTTAATTTTAACATTTTTAAATTTAGTCCAGTTTTAATCAAGCTTGTTTTTATCTTAGTCAATCTCACCCCATTATTATTTAGTCAACTTTTAATCGACTATAAATCTAGCATTTACCATGTTAGCCACACTAGCTAGGAAGCACATCACACCTACTTGCGGTGTAGTGTTAATTTTATCAGACATTTTTAAATTTAGTCCAGTTTCAATCGAGCTTGTTTTTATCTTAGTCAACCTCATCCCATTATTATTTAGTCAACTTTTAGTCGACTATAAATCTCGCATTTTAGTCTTTATTTTAGTCCAAGAAAACAATTGTATTCATCTAATCATTAGATAGATGTATATATTTCTTTTGTCAGCAAATAATTTTGAACCTTTCGGATATAAAACTTTCACATAAAATATTCTCATCTTTTTTATGAAAAACAACTTAACACACAATTACAGTGACTACTATGGCTTCATGCTATGAGCTTGTAAATTTGCTAGCATTAGTTGCGGTTGGATGAACATTATTGTTGAAACGTAATAGCCGTTGGATTAATGTTACATTATAAGCATAATTTCCCTGTTTTTTTGTTTTTTTTGTTTTTGTTTTAACCTTTCACTGTGAAACCACCTTTTAGCTGTCCCATGTGTTTGTACATGTTGTACTCGCAATATTTTGCATTCTGCAGATTTGAAATAGGGTGTGTCACAAGATTAGCAGAGGCAGGATTTTATAAAATCAGATCACTTTCATCTCATCTTTGTTCATGAACTAAAATGCCCATAGATTTTAATCCTGTTCGTCTTCATTAGTCGACGAAAATGCATCCAAGTTATTCATTAATGTGGGGTTTAGTCTAGTCTGTAGTCTAGATTTCGTCCAGTGAAAATTTGCGTTCACGAAAAGATTTTTGTTTAGTTTTCATGAATGAAATTAACACTATCGTGGTGGAACATTTTTAACTTATCTGTAATAGTGGAACATATGGCAACTGCCCGTAACAAATATGGACAATGTCTGCATGAACAGCATCTTCATATCAATGAATACATTACATAATCTGAGCACATTTGTTATTTCAGAAGTGTGTATGAAATTGGTAGTCCTTGGCGTTCATCAGTAGCTATAGGAAGAAGTTTGGTGAGCCCTGGCCTTGCGTGTTAGTGATGTAGTTGTGTTCAGTGAGTGTACATATTTCACCTTTTCATAGAAGATGGAGTCGATTGTGGTTGGAATAACTAAGGCCAAAGCCCTACAAAGGAGACAATAACACCGTTACTGCCAAACAGACAAAAATAAATCTGAAAAATGAAGCTGTGAATATGAAACACTACCCGATGGGAATGTAGTCCTGAGCGACTAGTCTCAGTTTGTTTCTTTCTTGCCAGAAATGGTAAGTCAACAGCGGAAGCCAGACAATCAGAGTCGTTGGGCGAAGAACAATCGCCAATGCAACCAGGCTCAAATATTTTTTGCTGGGGGGGAACAACACACAAACAATGTGTCAGCCAGGAATCCATGTAACATTTTGAGATGCTCGTGACGTTAAGGAGACCTGTTGTATGTTTTGGATCCTGGCAGGGGGAAGTAGCACAGAGCCAGGCAAGTGACGGTGGTCTCCACACTGTTCGTCAGCGTTCTGGTGCAGCAGTACCACGTGAACCACGAGCACAGGTGGCAGAAAAACTACACACACAAACACAATCAATATGCGATGGAGTTGACATTCCTCGAGACACAAACAGGTCTAATAATTACCATCCATTTTGCAACATCTCGATTTTCCAGTTCTCTGACAAGGAAGAAGAATTTGAAATCTGCAAATGCAGTGGCAAGTGCATGAAATAGGCGGGGCATCCATACCTGCAAGGAAAGCAACATTATTTGTATAACAAATCATATCTGACCAGAACAAAACAAACAAACAAAAAACTTTCCAGAAGATACACGGAGTCACAGTGTATCCAGTGTAGTATTTTATAGATGACGGCAAAGAAGAGAGGATAGATGAAGCCTCTTATGCCCTCCTTCCATTCCCACGTCAGATGGCCATAGGTCACACTGTTAAGGTCATCAAAATTCATTTTTGAAGCACTCGCAGTAATGTGAGAGACACACTGAATTCTTTCTCTAAAGGATACTTTAAGGTATCCTGAGATGGTGGCAAAATATGTCAACCTGTGAGGCGCGGAACATTTTTTGGTATGTTATTGAAATGGAGTAGTGGGTTTTTAAAAACTATGAAAAAAATATAAAATCCAAAAATTCCACAAACTGTCACTTTAAGGCACTATAGCTTTCTGCCGCCAGGTGGCATTACGACATCATCAGCTACTTTGCTGTAATTCGAAAACAAAAACTACCCATCCATCCACTGATAATGGATAAGGATTTAAAAATAGAGATCAAAGGTTATGATGAATCTCACCAACAGACTAAACAATTTCCATCCTCTATAACATGGGTGTCCATGCACGCTTGATCCTGGAGAGCCGGTGTCCTGTGCGTTTTGTTTCCCTGCTACAACGCACCTGTTCCACTCAACAGGATCGTTATCAGGCTTGCTGATGAGCTTCAGCTGTGTTGGAGAAGAGAAACATCCAAAACCTGCAGGATTACTGGCCCGCCACGATCGAATTTGGACACCACTACTCAATAAACTTTTATTGATTTAAAAAAATAATATTTTCTTGTTTGGCATCTAGTTGGGTTTACACAAAATAAATGAATGTTTTTGATTTTCATAAGGTTATTTATTTGATATTGTTTGAAATTTTAAAATTTGATTTAGTTCATTGGTATAAAAGTCAACACAGATCATGTAATATGAATGGGCCGTGACTCACGTTGTCCAGGAAAAGTTGGGCCACAAGCACAAAAAGATTAAGAACCATATTTAATAAAAATCCAGTCCATGATCCCTGCATTACTCAGGAGACATATATTGGCAACATAAAATGGCTGCCAGTGGCGTCACGCAAAGAGTGTGAAATCTGCCGCATCAGTGCTGCGCCTACAGGTAAGGATTTCATGGAATAAAGTCATTTGTAATGCAGACTGTCTAGGAATTAATACAACTCATTATGAAACATTTCTGGCAAGTAATTTTTGATCAAATAATATGAATATCATTGTAGCGAATGGTAAGCCATAGAGACGCTAACAACACTGTAAAAATGTGTACATGTATTCGTTTTAATCAGGCTCATTAATGCTACAAATATATTCCTTGTATTAGTGTACTGTATAAAACTGACTGAAATAACACTATAAATCTAATCTACTAACTTTAAACTTTTACACAGTCTTCATTAGCTGCTTGTGAGATGTACTATCGCGCTGGATTCGTTCACATCCTGTACATCTCTTGATTCTCCTGGGGACTAACACGCCGCCTTACCGATCGACTTCAATGTGACGTCACTCTAATATGGCGACCCCTATGAGAACACAGACCACTACTCGGGTATAATACTCGAGTATAAAACTAGATAGCTTTCTTCATTCGTAAATATTCGTGTAACACAACGTAAGTGATAGTAGGCTTATGCTGCTATCTCCCTGCAGTTTGCTGGAGGTCAAAATGTGTTGTGAGGACCCAAACAAAAAATAATTTATCACTATGCGCCATTTTGGTTGTTCACTTTCACCTCAAACGCTTGCAAGTTGGAACTGGGAAAAACCAACTGGGATAATTCCGACTTTCAATGTTCCTTGAATGCAGCATAAGCCCCCTTTATCCATAAAACCTATAGTGACACCCCTGACTAGACCTATTATTGAATATGATGGTGCTACTTTGGTGATCTTGTTTTTTTCTTTTTAGGTTGTACTTGGTGTAGTAACCACTTCTCTAGACCAAAGTCCACTGGGAGAGGCTCCAGTTCACCCGCATCCCAAATCAAGAAGAGCATGATAGAAAAAGCATGGACAGCTGATGTCAGGGAACAAAAAAAATGCATTGAGAGGATATTTGAAGGCCATGCGATGGGCGACCTCCACAGACTGCCAGTACTCATCTGGAACGAAGCTGCTCTGAACCAGGAAACAGTTGACGACACGGAAAATCACACAAAAGGCTGCAACTTTCAGCACTTCTGTATGGAGCAAGAAGAATGACTTTACACAGGAGTGACAACTGACAAACAATAAGAAGCGACTGTAGTTATATGAGGACACCACAAAAACCAGGAAATGAACCCACCTGTGCTAAATGGAGAACTCTCTTTGTGTTTCTCGCTTTTCACAAGTTTCACATGGTTGTCGTTCCTCTCGAAATGTGAACGCTGTCTCAATGTCTCCATGTGGATGTTGTGTCCCTCAGAATGGAACTTGGGATAACGAAAGGCTCACTTTTAATCATTAATTTTCAAATCCGTTGTTGTAATTGCAGTCACTGGTGCAAATTTAAAGTTAACTTTCACTTTCTAACTCAACTTCAAAACTGTTCTAGGTGCAATACTGAGAGATTATTTATTAATATGAGCGAACTGCTCTGCAACAATGCGTTACTAGTCTGGCCCCATTGGAAATGATGGCATTGTAGAAATAAGTCAAAGCGTTATTGTGAATAAGAGTCTGTAAGAGCGTACCTGGGAAAACAAGGTGAGGCTAAACCAAACAAGGTGAGGCAAAAACAAAAAAGCAACCGACAAGGTGCGGACAGGGGTTAAATAGTACTTTCAAATGAGAAAGGTCGCCTGGACGATTCCAAAATTTACGCCAGTAGGACAGAACACAATGGCAAAACGAATCGAATGTCTCGCTTGTCTGGGCAGATTACCAGTTGGTGCCAATATGTTGTTGCTCAGCCCAGCTCACTGTGTCACCTCCTATGAAACTTGAAAAAAAAAGGGGAGGGGCCACCTGAGAGGAAAACCCAAACCTGTGAAACATAAATTCTGACCTTGCCATTATTCTTAAACTAAAAGCTTTCAAAGTAAAAGTTCAACAGTTTTGATGTCACCATTAACATATTAGTCTGCCCAGATGCCCCAAAATTCACAAGAATTGGTTACCGCAAAACCGGATGAGTAACTGTGAGGCTTAACCTTGCTGATGCCACCCTTATACACACAAACTTGCTTCTCATTACATCAATACCTTCCTTGCCCCTCTCATCCAATCACAAATCACATTCAAGGCCTCACAGACTCTCTCTCTCCCTCCCCTTCAGGTGGTCACGCAAGTTCTTTGTCATCGAGGCCACCCAAGTGGAAAAACCAGCAGTTTTAAAAACAAAAACAAAAAAAACCTGTTGTGAAGCAGGTCATATGAGTTTTGGGATGAGGATGAACACTAGCACACACTAGATGTGGGACACGCTAGCTAAGATTCTAATTTATATACCACTGCAACATTACCCATAAAACTAAATGGCTCACTGATTTTATTTTTTCACAACCAGTGAAAGCATGAAGATTCTAAGTGATACAGATGTTGTCATTTTATTATTTTGTTTAACTCGTAAATTACCATATGATAGCACTGACTACATTTGTTAGTAGTGTAACCAACTCACAATAATTTGATACGCAACTATAAACAACACAATCACCTGCCATGGCAACAAAGCTGAATGGGAAAGCTTGTTGCTGTGTGTGGCTAACGTAAAGTTAGCATCAGTCTGCTAAATAGTGCACCGG
Organism: Festucalex cinctus; assembly: GCF_051991245.1. Taxonomy (NCBI): domain Eukaryota; kingdom Metazoa; phylum Chordata; class Actinopteri; order Syngnathiformes; family Syngnathidae; genus Festucalex; species Festucalex cinctus. The sequence goes on from NC_135414.1 coordinate 7,942,700, forward strand.
AAGTTGTGTATATAAAAAAATAAAAGCATAACATGAAGTGCAGTGTTATCTGCCTTAGTCGAGCTGTTTTAGCATTTGATAAATCTGCCTTGTTCAAAATGTATTATCTCATGTTATTGTCGCCCTTTTTGGAACAAAATATCCTTTTGCCCATTTTAGCTACAAAGAATGTGTTCTCATACTTGTCGAAATAAAAACATTGTGGTTTTTGAAGCATATTCAATTGTAATTTTTGATCAAATAACAATAGTATCATTGGAGGGAATGGTAAGCAATTCTTTATACACTTAACCAGGGTAAATTCATTAAAATGTTGTGAACAACATATTTGACAAATTGAGACATTGTCAGTAAAGTGAAAAAACAAACACATTTTTCTATACCTGTTTTCCACTGAAGATTATATCACCTGCGCTGAGGAAATAGTTAACGACTAATCACAGCTCGCCTGTTTTCTGGGTTTGTTCAGCAAAATGAGCCATATTGATCGTTGCCTATTTCCTCAGCACAGGTGATATATCCAGTCAACAGAAAGTGGAAAAAAATGTTAAAGGTATTAATTATGAAAAATAATGAAGTTATCACATTAATTATAGGAAAAACATGATCGTATTACTGTTGAAAATGGCTCAATGAGTCAAGCATCCCTTTAACAACAACACTTAAATAATTTTCCTGTCATCTGCTACTAAAACATTTTTGAGTTCCTTGAATTTGTGGTTCAACATGCAGTGCAGGTGCTGGATCTAAATTTCATGGATTTTTGAATCACCACCAATTCAGAGCAGCTAGAACATAGACCAAATAAGAAGTATATCATCTGATCAATTGTGAGCGGTGCTTACATCTGTATACTGCTAATTTCAACTCCGTCCTATTGTACCCAATATAAAATTATGAGTACAAGTTGGACAACTATAACGTTTACATGTTTCAGATTGTTGTGACGTTTTTTTTTGTTTTTTGTTTTGCTTTGAGTTCTTTTTCAATGACGATCGACGTATATGTGGAACATGTCTGAACAATGAAGATTGATTAAAACGAGTGGATTTTGTATTTGCTTTGCCTTTGAATAAACGATTTTGTTCATGTACAGGGTTCAATCGGCTCTGTATTTGTGAGGCTCGATATCCGACCTTGCATGTCTCTGTGACGCGTATTTGACCGAGTAGAACATGTACTCTACTTGTCGCAAACTTTGGGAACTCTCCATCCATTCTGGAGACAAACGGGCTGTTCTAGTGTGTCTCTCCAGAAACAGAATAGCAATGCGCCTTCTCTGCTGCATCGTTTTGTCTTCAATGACCGCGGTATATATATCACAATGTATCTCAGTTTCCTGATGGCCTTCGCCAGCTTTCTGCCCTGTGCGGTCACGTGCGAGCACAAGTGTAAGTCACAAACCACTTTCCTTCAACTTTCCTTAATTCGCGTGGTTTTACGCGATATTTTCTATATATCGTTAAGTGTGAGATGGAAATTTACGCTGTTTAAGGTCAGTCACTTCCTAGTCTTACCCTTAACGACAACAACAAAGGTGTTTGATTTTATTTAATTATTTTAACGGTGTTTGATATTATCGGAAGTCCTTCATAGGTCATCAGCCATCGCCACTTATCGTTGACTTTCTTTCCACAATTCGGCAGGCCAACCGCTTTTTGCGCTATTCTAAAGTAAATTACATGGCACTTCACCGCTAACAGTTCCCCATGCGTAATCCTGCAGTTTTTATGTAATTTGACATTAAAGTTCGCAAAAAAAAAATCCCCAAAACATTAAAGTTCGCTCTTTTGTTTTGCGTCACTGGTGGTCATGTGACGGCACGCCGACCAATCATAGCATTGGCATGCTCAAGTGAACGGAAGTAAACAGCTACCTGCGTGAGCCTTTAGCCACGTTGGATTCTACTTTGTTTACATTGCTTTTTTTCAACAATACAGCCCACAATAAGCCGTGAGTGTATTATTCATCTTGGATGCGGTGACGGCGAACACCTTTTCTCCTCAGCACTAGGAGAAGTTTATTGAAGATCCAAAGTGATTGCTGCCAGGGATGCGCGACATCCTAAATTATATTAAAATATTTTAGTTGGAGACATTCCTGTTGCGTAAAAGACACTTAACTCTTTGACTGCCAAAAACGTTTAATAACGGTTAGTAAAATCACGTCTGCCGCCATAAACGTTAAATGACGTCAACTACATTTTTTTTTATATATATATATATCAATGGGCAGTCTAAGTGCAGCGCTGCCTGGTCAATGGGGTGTGGAATCAAAAACAGCCACTAACTATGGCCAACAGATGGCAGCATTGTATCTCTTTTCAATGGGTTGCCGGTGTATGAAATTACAATGAAACATGACGGAATCTGATGAAATCAGATGAAATAGAACGTTTTTAAGGATGTCGTGAATGATCAAAACATTTGTCACATCAATCTTAATTCACAGAGCGTCATTAAACAAAAAAAATATGAGTGTCAAAGTCACTGTTGTGGAGAAAATGTATCTTTTGAATTAAAATGCTCAAAATCACCTGGCAATGTGGGGGGTGTTTTTTTTTTTTGATTATGTGTGGCAGTTAAAGTAAAAATTGGTACGACTGACCCCGCTCTCCCCTACCAAGTTTACATCCCCCAAAAATGCAACTTGTTTGTGTGACTTGTAGTAATTGATGTTTGGCCTCTTTTTAAAGATTTTTTTTCTTTTTTAAATAGGCTATAGTCAACTTGTATAGGTCACAGTGCTGTGTGCTGTTTATTTCTACATTAAATTGCGCTGGGATACAATTATACATTTTATGGCACTTTTCCTGCAGAAGTGCAACACAAGTGCTTAACAATTATGCAAGATGCAAGACAAAAACAACATAAAATGCATTTAAAATAAAATGACAATACACAATAAATGTCCTGGTATTACAATGCAATGGCACCTAAAGAAGCATTCCATCTTGAATGCTAAATTAAAAAGATAGGTCTTGAACCACTTCTTCAAAATGACCAGGGAGTCAACTTTTCTGTGGATGACAACCCAGGACATAGCCAAATTGACTCTTAAAAGCTGCTCACTGGAAAATGGAAGACTGCTGCTCATATGTTGAAGGGGTTGCATGGACAAACACCTGTCAAGACTAATTTCTTAAAATGTGTCTTCAGCCAGTCAGGAGCTCCAGTGTGATGTGAAGAACGGGTGGCGGCCGTACTGCAATTTCATCTCAAGACATCTCAAAACTTGGCATGATGCAGATAACTACTGTGTCGCACAGGAAGCTCACCTAACCAGCTTCCACTCAGAGGGAGAGTTGGACTTCTTGACAAGTAAGCAGCAAAACTGCGGCTTTGGGGTTCCAGAAAATGCAAGCGATGATCCCACAATGCTTCACAACATCCATCGATTTGGCTTCTTGTCCTTGTGCTCAATTTAATTATTGTTCTCCTTTCCCGAAGAACTCGTGGTTGGCTCGAAACGATGGAACGCATGGGTGGGAGGAACGCATGAGTGGGAGTGAGCATAGAATGGTGGTACATGTTCTTCTATTGGGATTACGTCTTTTCCAATACTGACAAAACCAAGCTGGTAAGTGAATCATTACGAGTTGCCATTTGGAAAAAATTGAGATGCGGGGTGGGAATTTTCTGAAAGAAAGTTGGGAGCCATAAATTGACGAGAGAGAACGGACAACATTAGGAAGCAGTTTTGATTGTGATTTCTTTTTCTTTCTTTTTTTTTTTTTTTTAAGAACACAGTTGTAATAGTACTGTATAGAGGTGTGCAACCTGTGACGTTTTTTTTTATTCCCTCCTTCTGTGGATCTCTAAAAAAAGCAAAAACAAATTATAAGAAGCTTATTATTTTTTAGATAAAATATTCATGAAATGAATACATGGTTTAGATTGAAAAAAAAAATCTAAAAATGTGAGTCCAGATTTTTCAGTTGTCAGAAAGAGAGATGAAAGATGGATGAAAGTTTTTAAAATCACCTAAAAATGCACAAAAAGAGATGATCATAAAATGTCCAAAAAGGAAGAATATTACCATAAAATGTCCACAAAATGGCAAAATATTTAGAAAATTGATTTATGAAAAAGCAATAAAAATGTTAAAAGTACCAAAGTGTCAAATTACCATGAAATGTCCACAAAATCACCAAGTCAGAAAATTTTGATTTAAGGCAAGAAAGAAAACAATTTTTTTTAAATTGCAAAATCAAAAGAAATCCCGAAATTATTTTAAAATGTCCACAAAATTCCTGAAAGTCAGAAATCTGATAACAAAAAAAAAAAAAGCAGAAGAAATGTCCAAAAATAGCCATAAAATGTCCACAAAAGGAAGAAGAGAGGCAGAAAATGACCATATGTCCACAAAATTGCGAAAAATGCCAGAAATTTGACAGAAAGGCAGAAAAGTCTTTTAAAAAAAAAAAAAAAAAAAAAAAAAAGTATGACAAAGTCTGAAAAAATTACAAACACAAATCTAAAAAAAAACATTTTTCTGTCATGGTGTAACTCTCTCAACTCTTGGGCCCTCACTACATTAAACTAAATATCCATCCATCCATCTTGTTGACCGCTTATTCCTCACAAGGGCCGCGGGGGGTGCTGGAGCCTATCTCAGCTGGATTTGGGCAGTAGGCGGGGTACACCCTAGACTGGTTGCCAGCCAATCGCATATTAAACTAACTACACTAACAATAACACGAGTACACTTTTTTTTTTTTTTTTTAAATCACAATGTTCAAATGTTTCATGGGTCCAGACAGATTTTTTTTTTTTTTAAATTTGGTGTAAAATAGCTGTTTTACAACATGCTACATGCTACAACATGCTAAAGCTACATTCCCCACCGTGATTCACAGGACTACTTCCGGGCTGGGCTAAAGGAGAGCCCAACAACCACAACAGCATGGAGAACTGCGTTCAAGTGAGACAAGATGGAAATCTCAACGACTTCAACTACGATGCTAAAGTACAATTCATCTGTAAAAAAGGTTCGAAAGTCAAGGAATGAATGCTTACTTTGCATGTCTTTCAATGTGCATTCTCATATTATAATCTGTTGCACCCCACCAGCCAAGGACTTCCCTCCTCCTACTTGTCCTAAGTGTGACCCACCTATTATTCCCCCAACTAGTTGTCCTAATATTACATGTCCAATCTTCCACCAACTTACCTTACTTGTAAAACTACTGCTCCCACTCTTCCTACCGCTCCTACTATTCCTCCAACTAGTTGTCCTAATATTACATGTCCAACTCTTAAACCAACTACTTGCAACACTACTGCTCCCACTCTTTCTTCTACTACCTGTCCTACTATTCCCCCAACTAGTTGTCCTAATATTACATGTCCAACTCTTCCACTAACTGCTTCTACTGTCCTTCCAACTAGTTGTCCTAATATTACATGTCCAACTCTTAAACCAACTACTTGCCCTACTCCTAATGTTACTACTACTACCGGTCCTACCATTCCTCCAACTAGTTGTCCTCCTCCTACATGTCCAACTCTTCCACCAACTTGGCCTACTCCTACACTTCATCCTCTTTGTCCTAAACTTCCTCCTGTCCAGCTGCCAACATCAGGACCAGTTAACATCACAATTAGTGAAAACTCTTCCCTGACGCACACCCCTGATGACATCAAAGGAGCGTGCATGCTTGTTGTTACCCCTCACTCGGTAAGTAAATGATTTTTCCGTGTGAATGCTGAATAGCGTTTTTACAAGTACTCGATTTGCGTCTCTTGACAATTGCACAGCATTTTCATACAATTTCATTTTGCATGGTTCCAAACGGTGCGCGCAGTTTGGATTTGTAGTTGAGCTTTTGGGCCGTCTCAGCGTGGGCCGCAGCATCGCCATCAGAGGACGAGCCACACCATCGGCCGAGAGGTACTCAGCCATAACGAATGTTAACCGTGACAAAATGGAATGATTAAAGACATCTGAATGAATATTGCAGTTTAGTCTTCAACCTGGTCATAGTCAACGGCACGGCAATGCGCCTGACCTTTGACATCAAGAACCTAAAGATTGTGGTGACCTCCAACCTGAATGACACCCAAGACGAGGAGGAGAAGACAAAGGTGGACTCCTTCCCCTTTGAACCCGGACACGACTTTGAGGTCACATCAATCACTACGTCATTCTACACACGTGTCAGTTACCTCTTAGCTAGCATGTTGCTAACCCTGCTTTCTTGTTATTGAGATGATCATCCAATGCAACGCTGATCGCTTTCATGTGACTGTCGACGGCGCCAAACAGCTGGATTTCAGAAACCAGGTTCGCAACATGCGCAGCATCACGCAGCTGAAAATGTGGTGCGACGTATTGCTGACGGACGTCAGGCTGATGTGACATTATCGTCGTGGCCACATGGGAAGCGCAACTACCTGTTTCGAAACAGGTGCTTCTGACGGGGCAGTTATTTGACAGAAATGGACAACTCGTGATTTATATTGAGTTTAAATACAGTAATTACAGTAATTCTAAATTTCCAATTTCACCAAAACAATATGCCATAGTATCAGCAATACCAACAACAATTCAAATGCTTTTAAAAATAACTTAATTGACAATTCGGAACATTTCTTATATTTCTGCAATGCAACGCTTCATTTCCATGGTGTATTGTATTGCTTCATACAAACCAGACATATTCTTATAGTAGTCAAACAACATTTTACCACATTGTCAAATCAAAATAATCCTCACAATTTAATTACAACTTTCCAAAGTCCAATGCTTTTCAATGAGCGGCGGTTCCAACCTCAAAGTGTTTGAGGCGAATGTAAATACATGACATTTGTTCACGTGACACGTGATTTGGAATGACTGCGTTAACCAGAACAATTTATCGGAATCAGCCATCTTTGTTGTTTACATTTGCTTCTAACGAGGGAGTAACTCGGACACTCAGAGCGGGATTAATCCAACTTCAAACCTTCCTTGATTGCAGCATAAAATGGCCATTTTGACTTGTGACCTAAACTAGGAATTGTCATTTAAATGGGAGATTTTTTTTGTTTTGTTTTTTGAAAGATGTTATGTCATTCATTATTGTCACTCATTACTGGGGGTTTTTTCAATGCTGTACACTAACTTACTAATGTTTCCATTTTGTTCATTTCAGGTATACTGTTCTGTACTTATGATTGAATAAAGATGGTTAATGAGCTGCTACCCTATGTTACCATTTATCACCAATAAAGCCATTGGAATTTTTTTTCAGATTTTTAAATACCAGCATAAAAAAAAAATGTTCCAAGCAAATCATGCAACGGGGGAAAGCCAAAAGTTGCACAACTAGAGAAAATCTTTAAGTAGAAACTAGCTACGTTGAGAGTGCCTCCTCCTCTGTACCTGCTACACAACACAGGACAAGTGCCAATGTAACCACTATTAGGAAGTAACCATTCTTTTAACAACTGACACATACTGGCACACAAATTAGAATATTGCACTTAATCACAAGACACCCAAAAGTAAGACCAAAGGTGTTTACTGCAAAAATCACAAATGACATTCAAGGCCTCAAAGATGCACATCTGCAAGGATTGCAACTGCTTAAAACGTTACTTCATCTCCAAGGCCGCCTTAGAGTGAACCCAAGCAGCTGAGCTTGCAGCCTGAACAAAATCCACCGAGGAGCAGGTTCTGAGTTTTGGGAAGGGGAAGAATGGGGATGGAAGTGGGGAAACAGTCATTGGTCCTGAAGGTGTGGCTGGATGACCGGTGACTTATCTTAACCACTTGGCCTGGATGTGGCTTATGGCTTCTAGAGCGGTGAAATCGGGTGGTGCAGCAGGTCTGTGTAGCGGGTTATCAGCAGGTTGGTCGTCAACAAACCGCATGCTGCTGCCCATCGCCACTTACAGTCCTGTTAACATAAACAATAAGTGGTTAATTAAAACAAATCTGTGACACCAAGCATTCACAATTTTAAGAGAACTATGAAACCTCGACTTAACGATTGAGCCGATTGTAAGTTGTACTTTTTCGTTGCCGATGAATGCCCAGTATAGTATATTTAAAGGTTTTTTTTCGTTGTTGTTTTTTTTTAAAAGGAAAAAAAAAAAAAAAAAAAAAAAGGGAAAGTCAACCACAAAATTTTCTTTACAATATGTTCTGTGCAGCCCACTAGTCTAAACACAGTATTTTGATTAATATTGTGTTTGTGAAGTATGTGTTAAGCAGCACAATAAATCAATCAATGTTGAATCAATTTTCCTTTTCATAGCCGATTATCAATTCATAAAACTGTTGATACTTTTAATACATCTTTTTTTCCATAAATATGTCTTCTTGCATCACATGGGGAAATTTGACAAAAAAAAAAAAAACACACCAAAATATGCCGTACTCCATTTAAAAACTCAGCGTCGTTCAAATGTGCCATTATGTTATTCAAAGTAATCCAAAAATGAGCCCAGTGCTTACTAAGAAAGGAAACAGTTCCAGCATAAGCTGCTCTGAGCTTCTGATTGCATTTGAACATTAAAAATGGGCTGCGTTTAAAATGAGAGTGGCTCGGCTAGTCTACCTCTCAAAAAATATACACATGGTGGAATTTCCACTACAGAATAGTTTTTCTTTTTTTTCAGTATTGTATTTTTAAATGGCTTACCTTAATTAAAATTGTCCGCCACAATGGAGCCAAAGTTGAAATCCTGGTTGGTTATTGTGCATCTTGTTGCTCTAAATATTAAATCCGTGCCGTAGCTACATGCTCTCTGCTGCAATGTCCACACCACTACGGACTTCTTCCTCATCTTCTTCTACTTCCTTTTGATGGTTGTTAAATACTTTTGGTGTATTAGTGCCACCTTCTCTAGCATAATCAGGGGTGGGCAAACTTGGTCCTCGAGGGCCGGAGTCCCTGCTCCAACGCACCTGATTCCGATGAACAGGATCGTTATCAAGCTTATGCAGAGCTTGTGGATGAGCTTTGGTTGTGTTGGAGTAGGAAAACATCCAAAACCTGCAGGACTCTGGCCCTCCAGAACAGAGTTTGCCCACCAGGATCGTCGTATCAACGGTATTGAAGTAGGCCACCAGTATTTCATGACTTCTTTTCGCAGTTGACGGGTGCTTTTGTGGCATTATACCGTCACATTATTAAACAGAGTGCATGCAGGCAGCAGTAACTAAACTGTGCATTAACTGAAAGACATAAAAAAGAAAAAAAGAAAAAGAAAAAAAGAAACTTAACATAAATTCTCCCCAAAAAGAATGAGGTAAGAATTGGCCATAAAAACACAAAATGTGGATGCATAAGTAAAGTAAGTGCCTCTAGTTTTATGACACATATAGATGTGTTTTTGTTTTGAGACTACTGGAATATTAGCATAAAAACTGTCACAGGAATGTGAATGTCATTATTTGCCAGATTGTAATTGATTGAAATTATTATTTATCGTTTTGATCTGGTTATGTTCAACATAACGTAACGGCATTGGTTTCAATTCTTATTTTGTACTAATGCACCAAGTTAGAGTACGAAGTTTCTACTATCGGTACTTCTGAGAATGTCTTCCATATATTATGAAAGAAAAATTGTCACTGCGTGAAATCCTTAACTGAATCGAAAATCAATGCAAATCGTGAGTCAAATCAATTTTGGAAAACTGAATCGATATCCAGCCCTACAATCCACCCATTTTCATCCATCTCAAGGGGCGGCCATATTTTCACTTGCTGCCAACTGAAGATGACATCACCGTTGCTCAGGTAGTGACCAATCACGGCTTACTTGTTTTCTGAAGCTGTGATTGGTTGTTACATGAGCACTAGGCAACTGTGATGTCATTTTCAGTCAACAGCAAGCGACAAAATGTAGGTTTTGGTGCTTAGTTAATGTTCCACAAATATACACAACAATATATTATTGTAGGGTTCACTTCCTCTTTAAGGTTTAAAATAATTTAAAACTTGTGTTTAATCATAATTTAAAGGGATACTTGACTCATTGAGCCATTTTCAGCAGTGAAAAGTTAGTATTTTGTCCAGAATTAATTGGATAACCATTATTTTTCATGTACAATTAATAACTTTAAAAACTATTTTTTCCACGTGCTGTTAACTGAAGATGCCATCACCTAAGCTGAGGAAGTAGGTAACAGACCAATCATGGCTCATCTATTTTCTGGGTTTGGTCAGTAAAGTGAGCCACTATGTGAGACAAAAAAAAAAAAAAAGTGCTGGTAAAGTTGTGGGACTTACCACATCAGCTCATTAGAAGTGAATCACAAGGTAGATGAATGTCAACTCCTTGTGTGGAAGGAAACTGAAAACAATTCAAGCATGGTGTAAGGTGAAAAAGAGTAATAAAACAAAAGGACATCTGAGAAAAATTCACCTGAACATGCCAATCGTCCATGTGGCTATCACCTGCGGGTTTCTGTACCTTCTGCAAGCGAGGGAGCATTCGTGAGCAGCAGGACATTTTGGCCGTGGACATTGTTTATTATAACAGTGAAATCCTGAGTGAGGTATCAGTGTGGCGTATACCACGGCCAGCCTGTCTACATTTAACTTCAAAAAAATTGAAATTCACAATTTTGCAAAAAGTTCTTTGCTCGTTGTCCATCGAGTATCAACTCAAAGAAGGCTTCTAGTGTAAGGCGCAGGGCCACGTTTGGCGTTGTGCTGCCCTCTGGCTATGCTACAGTGGTACTGTGACTTACAAGTGTCATCCATTCATTCTAACAAAGTTTGTGACTGAATGTCCACATAAATTACATCAATTCACCCCACTGAAATTAAATGAAATGGTGTTCCAACACCGGAAACCCGCCACATTTGTTACATTTGTCAAACAAAAACACTATATGGTATAAAAACAAAATATTCTAACAGAATGTAGAAAAAAAATAAAGTGATTCATAGTCATATTTTTGTGCAAGTCTGTATTGAACTAACTGCTCCATTTGGTTCCACTTACTCATCTTCTGTTTTGGGCTTTTTCATCAGGCTTTCCTCACTTTCTCCTGCAGGCCGTTTCAATAATTGCTTCTTGCGCTCTTTCAGAATATTTCGGAAATGAGCAAGGCAGGTGTCGTTAAACAGCGACGACGCGCATCCAGTCGCAACTTTTTCCGGGTGCTTCCGTTCAATAAAATCGGAAAGTCTCTCCCAAATTCCCAACATTTCCATGATCTCATTTGTTGAGATAACTTCATCCTCCTCTTGGTCAGCGCCAGTGCGGATCTCCTGCAAAACTTTTGCGTGCTGCTGCGTCTGTAGCGCCTTCAACTCTTCTGAGGTCAGTTCCTGGGAGTGCTCCTCGACCAGCTTGTTCACGTCTTCCTCATCCACCTCCAGACCCATGGACTTTCCAAGGGACACAATCTCCTCCACCACCGCCTCTTCCGATTCAAACGTGACCCTCTCTGACACGACCTCAGGCCACAGTTTCTTCCACGAACAAATCAAGGTCCTCTTCGTAACACCCTGCCAGGCCATATCAATAATTTTGAGGCATGAAACAATGTTATAGTGGTCCTTCCAGAACTCTCGAATGGTGAGATTTGAGCTCTGCGTCACCTCAAAGCAGCGGCGAAAGAGGTGCTTGGTGAAGAGCTTCTTGAAATTACAAACCACGTGCTGGTCCATGGGCTGCAGAAGAGCCGTGGCATCGGGTGGAAGGTAGAATACCTTTATAAACTTAAAATCTTCAAGAATGTCATCTTGGAGGTTGTGTGGGTGAGCGGGACCGTTGTCCAAGACAAGAAGAGCTTTCAGGGGTAGATTTTGTAGCTGAAGATACTTCTTCACAGCAGGACCAAAGACCAGGTTGACCCACTCAACAAAAAACTGCCTGGTGACCCAAGCCCTGGGGTTTGCCCTCCACATAACCTGCAGTTTCTCTTTAATAATCTTGTGTGACTTAAACGCTCTGGGATTTTCAGAATGGTATACGAGCAGCGGCTTGATTTTGCAGTCGCCACTCGCATTGGCGCACAGCGTGAGGGTCAACCTATCTTTCATAGGTTTGTGGCCAGGCATCTTCATTTCCTCAATCGTTATGAAAGTCCTCCTTGGCATCCTTTTCCAAAATAGTCCCGTCTCATCACAGTTGAAGACCTGCTGAGGGACGTATCCTTCGGCTGCTATCAAGTCTGCAAAGGTTTTGCGGTAATCCTTGTTCACATTTGAGCTCGCCGCGTCAACATGCCCGACATCGGAGGGAAAGCTGATCCTCCTCCTAAAATTGTCGTACCAGCCCCGGCTGGCTTTAAACGAGTCTTCCGGTGCACCATCCGTTGAAGAGCCCGGGGTCTGCTGCAACAAGTCAGTGTAAATGGCCCGTGCCTTTTCACAGATGGCACCCTCCGTCAAACGACATCTTGTGAGCTGCTTCTCCGTCAACCACACCAAAAGCAGCCTCTCCATCTTTTCATGGACAGAAGTTCGTAGCCTTGAAATTATTTTGACACCCATAGCCGGCGTTATAGCCTTTATCGACTCCTTCTGCTTCAGTATAGAACATATAGTAGAAGTATTGCGGTCGTACAGCCTCGCCAAGTCAGCTACGCGCACGCCTCGCTCGTATTTTTCTATGATTTCATGCTTTAATTGAATGGACATCATCTTTTTCTTCTTCCTGACAGGACCCACTTTGTTCCCTGGATCCATGTTTGGGGGGGGGCGGGGGGACCTGGCAAAATGACACCACACACAAGAACAGAAAATAAATACTTCCTTGTACTGCCAGGTAATCACGTGAGCGGAACCAATGCGAGATGCTGGGGGGTTTAGGTCAGGGGACGTCACTATTCTTTGTCAACAGTGGCTTGTGAAGCCCTTTGAGTCTCTTTTGTCATTAAGGGCTATACAAATAAACTTGACTATGACCAGCACTCAATTTTGTAACGTGACACGGAGCAAAACACCAAATAAGCTTGGTACGTAAGTCAAGGTACCACCGTATGCGGAGTCTTCACATGCAGCTGGTAACAACGCGCGCCGCCATCTTTGTTTACAATCTTTCCAACATTTGTCTTTTTTCCTGGCTGTCTCTTTTGGGCGTGAACGACTCTTGAAATACGGCCTCCGGAATCCACCTCAGGTCCCAATGCACCACCTTAAAAATGGTCCATCACCTCCTCGTTCAGTCTTCGTACTTTTCTGCTAGGCTAGGCTAGGCTGCCATAACCGCCCGGCGTTTTCCAGTCCGACCAACGTAGCGTCTTCCCGCTGCCCGGACGCCGTAAAGACCACAAGCGATGTTTTATAGCAACACAAAGAAGTTATAGAGCGTAACCACGTCAAAATGAGGCACAAACCACCTTAATTGTCATCTGTAAACGTCATCTTTCTCCAGACTTGACGCTCACAGGCTCTTCCTCTACTGTTGACAATTAATTGGTGGCAAATAACATTTTTGATTTATTACCGCCACCTACTGGTACGGAGTGTGGATCAAATTCGGGCCACAGCAAACCACTTTATCAAAGTCGGCTTCCACTAGCTGCTGAGGGTTCTCTTCTGTGCAGAAAACATTTGTGTAATCTGCAATGATAACATACTTTAATATAATGGAAGCACCGCTTTATCGTTTATGTACAAATTGCAGTATATATAATTTTGGCCTTAACATTGACCTTTGACGACTCCCCACAGGTGACATCCAAATTGAAGAGCTATTACATTGCAAATCCATCCAGAAATGTTTTTTCTTAAATTTGTTTACAACATATTTCATATTTAGTGTCTCAAGAAAAACATAGCTGTATTTCTTTTGCCACAAAATTATGCAGCACTCCCCTTTGTGGCTGTTTGATCTCTTTTGAATAGTTTTGGCCAAAGCTCTCTACCACATTATTATTATATGTATCTATTTTTGGGTCATCGTTTTCTAGAAAGGTAGCTGGAATCTCATTGCTTCTTGTTCTGTTTCTTATAATAGTTTTATATTTTCCAGGTGTCCTTAATAATATTTATATTTCTTCCTAATAATTTATAATAATCTTTCTTACATTTCCTAATAGTTTTTTTATTTTTATATATATATATATATATATATATATATATATATATATATTTTTTTATCTCTATTTGTATGGCGAATAAAATATTTGAATAGTGTTCTTTTTGCAGGCCCTCAAAAAGACAGTTGTGATTCACGGCTTCTCAAAGTCCTTTCTTTTACTTCTGCTTTGTGTTATTGGACAGTTTCTTCTGATATAGTATTATCAACGTGTCAAGAACAGTCATATGCAGTATCACCATTGCCGGTTTCATTTCTCCAGTCTGTAGCCAACGACACTTCTGAATGCATTAATCCCAAACCCCCCGAGTTTTTTCTTCTTGTTTATTTATTTATTTATTTTTTAAAGAGTTTTTTTTCTGGTCATTAATCTCAATCGCCATCCCGTTTACATAATCTTATTTGCTCATTTTGTGATCACAATCTATCATATATTACAAAACCCCACCATCACTTCGCTTCTCTCCGCTTCACCAAATAACATTTTATCCAATTATTTGATTCATCGATGGAATGTACAATAATCAATTCTAAAAAACATTCACAGTGACAGGCAACGGCCCAATTAGCAATAGCTCCCAGGTGCACATTTCTTTGCACACTCCAACCAGCTCAGCATGTCCCCTAAATGACGCAAGAAACAAAAAAAGCCAGCTGGCAGGACAAATAAAACAGCTTGGAGAGAGCTTTACATTACATCCAGCCTTTTTATAGCTTGAACTAATAATCAGACATTGTCGTCAAGTTGTTCCCATTCTTGCAAGTGTCTTTCATAAATAAAAATTCTTCTTCCAACTTTTCCCTCCGGAAAATGAGTGTGAAATATGTCTGTTATTTTCTTGTAGTTATTGTCCTGTAGAAACGCGGAGATCTCCTACAACATAAAACACATCAGAATTTAGGAAGATGTCTGCTTCTGAGTCAATTGAGCGTTGATTCAATGACCTCAATATCCAATTTAATTAGTGAGTGTGTCTGTCCATTGTCATTTACCCACGTGCTGCTGTCCGGGCAGCCAGAAAAGTGTTTGAATTAATCACATGGGAGAATATGGTCCAAAGAGCATACTAAGGGCCCACAAACCTTAAGCTGAATATCAAGGTTATTGAAGAAATGCTAAAAATAGCTTTCCACAAGCCACTCTGACAGATATGACAGTACTTTTACCTTCTCCAAAACATCAAAGAGAACCAAGTGAGTTGGCCGTGACTGCACGTGTGGAAACGAACTCCGCAGCCAGAGAAGCGGGTCATCGTAAAATCGCGCCGCTTTGTCCACATGGCCCGCTTGGCCAAGATCAGGCGGGCACTCGAGGAATGTCATCTTTATTGGGCAGTGGACATGGCTGCAAGGAGAATGAAAAACTTTACATCCCGCTTCAGGTCTCCATAGCTCGTCATCACACAGTTGGCACCTGTAGTAAGGCGTGGAGTGGCAGGGCATGAGGAAGAGGACGTCCGGCTCGGGCACTTTGTGACAAAGTGTGCGCACGTGGCTCATGACGTCCAGAGCGCCACGCTGGTGGATCAAGCCCGTGTAAAGGGCTAGGAGCAGGTTGGTTGCCAACAAACCACATGCGGCTACTCGTCGCCACCTTCTCATATGAGCCACCGATACCCCTGTTTACACACAACAAGAGTGGGCAAAGTGTGACAATCAGCTCCACCAAGCATTCAGACTGTGATACCATGAATATGAAAAGTCTACACAACCCTGTTCAAATACCAAGTGTGATGTTTAAAAAAAAAAAGGGCAAAATAAATTATTTCAGAACTTTTACTTAAAGGTGGGTTCAAGGATATTTGAAAAATATGAAAAGTCTACACACCCCTGTTCAATGCCAAGTTTTTGTGATGTAAAAAAAAAAAGAAAATTTAAAAGAAAAAGGGCAAAATAAATCATTTCAAAACTTTGACTAATAACCTGTACAACTCTATCAAGATTTTTAAAAAATGTTTTGAGAGGGAAAGTAAAAAAAAAATAACTGAAATAATATGGTGTACGTGTGCATGCTCTCTTAAAAACTGGGAAAGTGGACGTGTTGAGAATTAACCAACCATTTTTAACACTACCACTATTTGAAGTGTGTTTAAAAGCCAAATACTAGGTAGTTCACATGTAGCTTTTCCTGACTTTTTGTTTTTTTAAGCTTTTTGGCAGAATCCTGATGGTTTTGTGCTCTTGTTAACTACTATCTACAACTAGGCCTGGGAAACAAAATCAACCAAGTTGGTTGGGTCGACCACAAAATTTGGTCAATGCAAAAATGCATGCATCGAAGCAATTTTAATTATTTAAAAAAATGTATTTGTGACACCCAGAAGTTGCCAGAACTAATATTTCGTGTTTTCGCACGGACATTTATTGCTGACGGACTCTGACGACAATCAGCAAAACAACACTAAGATGCTTCCTAGGGTTCGTGGTCTCTTTAGACTGAAACGGGAGAAAATTGTTTTATGTATTACTGCAAAGCGGAGCTTGGAAACTTAAACATGGAAATGTGACACATGAGGTTTTTTTTCTTCTTTTTTTTTTTTTTTTTAAGGAACATATGGAGGTTGATTCAATTAAAATAGATTTCTTATCTTATGAATCTGTTTTGTAAAATTTATGAAACAATTTGTTAATAGCATAGGCTATTTTCAACAATAAAAAGTGGCAGGTGATTTTATTTCTAGATAGATAGATAGAGAGATAGATAGATAGATAGATAGAATCAGAGGGTGTGAGTACTGTTGTAAAAACTTGGAATAACGACTTACCACAGAAGATCATACAAAAGGGAAGAACAGGATAGATGAATCTAAACTCCTTGTGATGAAGAACACTGAAAATAATGCAAGCATGGCATGAGGTGACTGGCCGGATTAATATTAGTGCACCTGGGTGGAGAACTACGATACTTTACCTATATAGACCAATGGTCCAGGCAATGGCCAGCAGCAGGATTGTGTACCTTCTGAAAGCTAGGAAGCATCCATGAAAAAAGAATGGGAGATGGGGTCCAATTACAACCGGGAAGCCCTGAGTGAGGTACCAGTGCCAGGGGTGGGTGCCGTAAAAGTCGGCCACGCCGTGGAAGACGTTTATCTTCAGGAAGTTGAACGGCACGAAGATCCACTACACAACAGAAAACAGTTGAACCAAAAACATCCTTTCATTTACACTAACGGTACACACTATAAGTATGTTCTTGAGCATTTTAAAAATATGAATCTCAGGGCACATCATGAAACAAAAATTGACCAACCTTGTCTAAATGAGGCTCTCACCTCACTTTTGCACCAAAGGTAATTTTTTCATTACAGGTTCCAGAACGGCCTAGCCTTGCTTGGCCCTCACCTACGTTTCTTTTCCATTACAACAGGCAGCAATCAATTGCAGATTAGGACGAGATCAACTGAACTGTGTGAGTCTGTATGCGGAGGAACTCCACTGCACACGCATTTCATGGTGATTCTGCCACAACAATGCGAGCAAGACAGCCACCTGCTGGTCACCGCCAAGACATACAGTACATATATTTTGTTTTACAACAGAAGCTAACCACATTTTATAATTTAATTTGTACCTGTGAATGAAAGAGTGAATCTTGCGGTAAAAAGGAGTGCAAGCACTGCGCACCTCGCCGAGTCCTTTCAAGTCAATGTGAGTGATCTCAATCATTAAATATAAGCACACTTTCCCCTTTATTTCTATCTGCGTCCTGTTTCTGCAGCAGCCTGTGTGTTACTTGACTGACATCATGCAGTTTTCTGGAAACTATTGATCTATCCATTTACTGTAGTGCTTGCCTGCATTAGGGTGATGGGTGAGTTGGAGCCTATCCTTGCTGACTTGGGGCGAGAGGCATTGTACACCCTGGACTAGTTGCCAGCGTGGGACCTCTCCACCTTGAGACAGAACGTGACACCCTGATCTACAACCATGCCTTTCTAGTTCATATGGAATCAGTACTGACATCATGAACTTCATGAATGCACAATTGTTGACACTTCTAACATGATGGTGATGAGATTCTGTTGAAATGTCATGAATTGTTCACTGTATGTTTCACCTTTTCATAGAAGATGCAGTCAATCATGGTTGAAATCACAATAGCTGAAGCCCTACAAAGCAAAAACGCTGTTACTTTCAGACAGGCAAACAAAAATCTGGAAACGTGAAGCTGTGAATATAAAATACAACTCACCCTACAGGAATGTAGTCATGAACCACGAGCCTCAGTTTGTTTTTGTCCTCCCAGAAATGGTAGATCAACAGCGGAAGCCAGACAATCAGAGCCGTCGGGCGAACAATAATCGCCAAGGCAACAAGGCTCAAACACTTTTTACTTGAGGGGGAAAAAAAATAGGTGTCAGCCAAGAACTGATATCTATGTGTGTATATATTAAGGCTAGGCAATATATTGATATAATAATTATATTGTAGCGAGCAGTGACGGGAGTCGGAGGCAGAGTGTTGAAGTCCGGAGCCAAAGACCGGCGGTTTATTGATATCAGCTTCTCATCGTTTAACAGCAACAACAACTCACTCTGCGCGAGGCTCACAGACCTACCAACATTTTGTTCTTTTATCCTTTCATCCCAACAAACTCCCCCTTCGTCCCAACGTTCCGTGGGTGAATTATGTTCTAATCACTACAATATTGATATATTTTTAAATGGTATTCGACTGTTTTGTCTGTATCGATATAGTTCAAATCTGCGCTGTGATCCTTGCTTTGATGTACTTCTGACTACTGTGCTCCTGTCTGCACAGAGAATTACTTTGTAGAAAAAAAATTAATAACAATAATAAGAAGCAGTGTCTCAGTAAATTTGAGATGAGCAACAAAAATCTGTAGGGAGAGAGCAAGCAGGACCAGCTAATGGCGGTGAGCAGGCCTGGATGGGCGAGTGATGGCAAGTGTGGCAGCTATAGCAGCCCGACAACGAGGAGCTAGCGTTAGCCTAGCGGTGAGCATGAGTGGCTAGCTACCAGCTAGCAAGGACTCACTGAGTGGCTAACACTGATCAGCCACTACAACTACATTCACATAGCCTGGCTATTTTGAAGATGACTCAAAGAGCTGAAGAACCACAACATCTAACGCAGCAGAATGGTTCGAGCCAGTCTGCTGAGGTTGCCTGTTTTCTGTTAAAAAATGATTCCAAACTTGACCACACATGTACTTAGCAATCTTCCACTCACATGCACAACATAGACAAAGAAGTACACTGTGTTCCAACTATGCCTTGCATTTGCATTTTTAGGGTTGGAAGACCCATGTAACAAGGGGCGTGGAAAACCAAATAAATAGAGAGGGTGAGGAGAGGAATCTTCAGAAAGTGCAGGAGTGAATTGTATCAGTCAGTTCCTCTCATCTCTCCTCGCGAGCCCTGAACTGAGTGTCTTCTCTCCTTTTTGTGTTGTGTTTAATAGATGTCAAACAGGTAACCCTGACAGTGTGATAGACAAGTTCTAGCGAGGGGTGGAATGTGGAAGCACTACAAATACTTTTCACCGTCTAAATCAGTACCACAAACCAGTATGAATGAAGTGTGTGAAACTGCACGCTGCAGGAAATCATTAATCGTCCACAACACGTTAAGGTTTGTCAATATCTGTTCTTTTGTAATGATCCTTATTTTTTTTCATCTGTGATTTGTCAGAAAAGGAAAGAAGTTTTGTTTAAAGAAAAAAACAAAAACAAAGTTTATTGCACTTTTGTACTTGAGAAACATTGGCCTATTGTATTATATAGAGGCGATTAAAAATTGTAATCTAATTAATAACAGGATTTGTAACTAATTCATCTATTTTAATTTCATATCTACTACAGGTCCCCAAATAAAGTATTTCAATTCTAGGACATTACAAAATTGTAGTGCATAAGGGCACACTCGGACGCGTCTCGGCGACAGCTTTCCAATGATGTCGGTGCCACAACATCGCGCTCCGGAGATAGAGGCCGACAGTTTCAATATTTCATGCCCGCCATGGTGATCTAGCTTGTAGCCTCCATGCATGAATGGCAGCTGAGGCAGCGGCGGCAACTACGGAAGCCCAGCGGCGCAACCCGATGTGAAAGATGTACGTTTAAAATAATAGAACAGTCAAAATAACGGCTCTGTGAGATCTAGATCCAAATAAGTTTGTCTCGCTCTCCTGGCTGTACTGCACTCGCAGGCTACGGGTACCTCAATGGGCCAAATTGCGCATTGATTTACCACTCGCGATCAATTGTGTTATTTTAACACAATTTGTGCGTAATTAATTAATCTAGATTAAACCGTTAAATTGACAGCCTTAATATATAGATTATATATAGAGAGAGATGAGAAATACAGCGAGGGAGAATTCTACAATGATCAAGGAGACCTGCTGTGGGTCTTGGATGCTGGCAGGGGAAAGTAGGACAGAGCCAGGCAAGTGATGGTGGCCTCCACACTGTTGCTTAGCGTTCTGGTGCAGCAGAACCATGTGAACCACGAGCACAGATGGCAGAAGAACTGCATACACGCAAAGAACACAGTCAACTACTGTCAATATAATTGACATTCAAAAAAAAAAAAAAAATTCGTTACCGTCCATTTTGCAATATCTCGACCTTCCAATGTTCTGATGAGAAAGAAGAATTTAACGTCTGCAAACGCAGTGATGAGTGCATGAAGTAGTCGGGGCGTCCATATCTGCAGAGAAAACCAACCAGGTTGAATAACAAACCACATCTGACCTACACATTGCTGAATATAGAGGGGGAAAAAAACACTTACCAGAAGATGCACAGAGTCACAGTGTATCCAGTGTAGTATTTTATAGATGACAGCAAAAAATAGAGGATAGGTGAAGCCCCTTATGCCTTCCTTCCATTCCCATGTCAGATGCCCATAAGTCACACTGTTAAGTTCTTTTTTTTTTTTTTTTTTTACTTTACTAATGTAAATGCAATTGCTTGTGAACCAGTTCAGTGTTTACATTATCGCTAGACTCTAATGAGGACACGTACTATAAATGGGTGAGTAGTGTCAAAATGAATTGACTTGAAAGGATATTTGAAGACCATGTGATGGGCGACCTCCATAGACTGCCAGTACTCATCTGGAACGAAGCTGCTCTGAACCAGGAAACAGTTGGCGACACGGAAAATTACAGAAAAAGCTGCAACTCTCAGCACTTCTGTACAGAGAAAGAAGGACTTTACAGTAAAGTGGAAAACAACAATTACTCGAGTTGGGAATAACAGTGTAAAAAAAAAAAAATTGGCTTGACTACTGTGTTGTTTTGAAGTAACCACTGTTTCAAACCAAACATAACAACGCCATTACCCAAAGTGAAATATGGCGTTGAAACGGCATAAAGAAAAAGTACATTCTTTTACATTCTAAGTTCTTAATCAAAGTAGCTTTAAAAAAAAATATTTCCCTGGTACCTGTTCACATTTCAGAATGAGTATTTCCGTTACTAATTCAATTATTTGTCTGGAGAGAGAAACTAGTTACTATTTTATTATTATTATTATTTTTTAAGTAAACAAACATCAACAAGGAAACCCACCTGTCCTAATAGGGGCATCAACCTCCTTTGTGTAGAGTAGGGACTTTCTTTTCCTGAGTTCGACATACTCCTCGTTTGTCCCGGACCGCAAACGTTGCCTGAAAGTGTTCATGTGTGGTTTTTGTTGTCCTTAGGCGTCAATGTTACTGAGCAGACATACATCTGTCCAGTAAGAGATACAAGTGGAAATTAAAATGATGCACAAACTCCAGCATAATGTTGAAGACTCGAAAATGTCATGAAAGGCGACAACTACATAATAATCTCCAAGTTAGTAAGCAAGACCAAACCATCTTACTTTTTATTTATTACGAAGGTCTACATACTGTATTTTATTTTGAAGCATTGAATAAAGTGATCTAAAAATGAGACCTTAATTTGCATTAAAATGTCTTAAATCAATCTTTCAAAAGCATTTTCACCCATGTGTTGTCACCCATGCTTTTTAACCTGTATATGGATGATCTGTCTCAAAGGTTAAAATACTGTAAGACCAGTTGTATCACGTCACCTTATTCTGCAGGCCTTCAGCAGTTACTTAAGGTCTGTTCCGAATACGGTTACCAATTTGATGTCAAGTTCAATTTAAAAAAAATAATAATAATTGCAATAATGGTTGTGAGGCCCAGAGAGCAAAATAAGACAACGCTACCTGTGTTTGATCTGTCTGGTGCAGTACTTTCTGTGGTGGATAAAGTAAAATATCTTGGTCACATCATCAGGAGTGATCTCTCCGATAATGACGACATTCAAAGGCAGTATTGTAAATTGTATGCACAGGCTAATATGTTGGTAAGAAAATTTGGAATGTGTACAGAAAAAGTGAAAATAGCTTTGTTCAATGCCTACTGCGCACCGCTCTACACTGCCCCCCTGTGGTGCCGGTATACACAGTCTAAATTCAGGAAGCTGCAGGTTGCATAAAATGATGCTCTGAGACTCCTGCTGAAGGTCCCTCGGTGGACAAGTGCAAGTATGTTGTTTGTGCAGAATAATGTCACAACATTGAATGCTGTCATACGGAATTCTGTATATACATTTTTAACTCATTCACTGCCTTTGACAAGTATACTTGTCAATTGCATTTTTTAGAGCGGTGCTAAATGGGGGCGAATCTGAGCATGCTCCACTGTAAATATCAAACTTGGAAACAACTTTACTGATGCCCAACCACCGGTAGATGACATCATTGCCCCATTTTATAGGAAATAAACACAGTTTCAGAGTCCATGGGAGAAATGGCTGTATTTTGGCAAACCTACATTTTTCTGCTGTCAATTATAAAAGAACGGGACGGGACAAAAAGTAGGGAGTCTGTTCTGTTATTTGGTAGATTCGGTTTATATATAATTATTGAATGTAATATCACGTGAGTATTGGAAATGTAAAAATTTTCTATAATGACTGGCAGTGAATGAGTTGAGACTTATGGACTCACAAAATGACATTTTATATGCTCTTGTAAGACCTGAGCAGAGTTGTGTAAAGTACACTTCTGTGCTTTGGAGGCGCTGGAGAGAGCGTTTGTATGGATTGTAAATGTATTATATATTCTTTGTTTGTTCTCTTTTATGCTATTTTATGGACCTTTTTGTGTCTGAAATAACGTGAATGCTGATAATGCCCACTGCAAAAGGTGTTGCAACATGCAGACCTAGCATGCAATGACGGCTCACTCTGCAATTACGACGATATTCAAAAGTTGCAAGTTGTTGATGGCATGGTGATTTAGGTGAAAATTGATTAGGCTTTGCATTGTCCTTTCCCGTTGATTGTTCTGGTGCAGTGTTCAAACGTGACAACGTCCATCAGATACAGCCCCATAATACTGTGTTCCGGGGTTAAAACTACCAAAGTTTACTAACTAAAAATTAGTAAAAATAAATAAATAAATAAATAAATAAATAAATAAATAATAAAAAATTAAATTAAGACAGTACCATATTCGCACCTCTGCAACCCAGACAGCAGCAATTATGAGGAAAATGTTTCAAAATGAAAACTTAAGTGAAAAAACAAGGGGGTGGAACGAGGCAGGAACCACCGCCAGTGCATGTCTCGACCGGCGATTGACTAATTGACACAGTCGGTCACGGCAAAAATAACGCTAGCAGGAGTTGTCGATCACGGCAGAATATCCACTGCCATCCTGAAAATACTCGGATGCAACACTACTTCTGCGTAGTACCGCTCCGCCAACAGGCTTGTGTCTAACTTGCTGGCATTCTCATTGTTTGCATTAGAATTGTTTGAATTAAAGTTTACCTGATTGTGACGTCTGTGCGATGTTAAGCCTTATGAGGGACGAAGCCAGCTAACATGGGAGCTAGCATGACGCTTCGGAACTCCTTTGGTGTTTAATCCTCGTTTGCACTCATTTCACAAAAGCTGCGTTGAAGTAAGCTGCCATTTATCGTAAAGTTAAAACTGTTTTGTCCGGCGCGCGTACAACACAAACACGACTTCCTTGTTTCAACCTGCTGTTGACAACTTAATGGTACATTACCGACACCAACTGGTATGGAGTGTGGATCGGCATACAGAAGAACAGATGAGGTGCACTGTAGACGTCTGTCCAGCAGGGGTCGACATGTTTGTAAAGCAGAGAAGCGAGCTTCATGCTTACATACGTCTCTTTACGGTTGAGGACGGTTCTCTTGTATTTATTTATTTATTTATTTATTGTTTTATTGTTTTTATTTTATTTTTTTTTACTGTATGTTTTAGACAGAGAACATACGAGAGCTTACATTTCATGAAAATCACTGTTGAAGTCACGTAATCCACAACGTAAATTTCAAGGTCAACGGGTAATTAAATATGCACCAATGTACTAAATGACTGCAGAGTTGGAATCCTTGTTTATTCCTCTTCAAACAATACCTGTTTTATGAAGCTTGACCCAGTAGCTGGTAAGTAAGAAAGACAGCCCTAAATTTTAGAGGGCCGTAGCTCCCAAACCCTTGCTCCGGGTGGCCTAATAATCTTACATTACATTTCCTAATAACAGTTAATATTTTTGTATTTAAAAAAAAAAAATACATGTTTTATCTCTACTTCTATGATCACAAACTATCAACTATCATATTACAAAACCCCACCATTACTTCGCTGAGTACAATAAAATTTTATCCGATTATTTGATTACTCAATTCTAAAAATATTTTACAGTTGCACATCTCCTTGCACACCAACCAGCTCCAGCTGACAGGACAAATAGCAAGAAAAAACAAGCCATCTAACAGGACAAATAAAACACTGCTCGGACAGAGCTTTACATTAGCTTGAGCTAAAATCAGACATTGTCGGCAAGTTGTTCCCATGGTTGCAACTGTCTTTCGTAAACAAAAATTCTTCTTCCAACTCTTCCCTCAGGAAAATGAGTGTGAAATATGTCTGCAATTTTCTTGTAGTTGTAGTCCTGTAGAAACACTGCAAAATAAAACAGAATTTAGGAAGATGTCTGCTTTTAAAGTGATAAGTCAAATGGTAGTTGCTGGTCATTCAAATGAGGGGAAGCTCGTTTTTTTATTTTATATATATATATATATATATATATATATATATATATATATATATATAAATAAATAATTTCAGACAGATCATCCAATCATCATAGAGTAGCTGAATGTCTGGGCCCACTGTTCTATCGACCCCCAGAGACACTGAGCAACCAATTGGCAAGAAAAAGCCCAGCAATGGCTTACAGTTTTGCACAGTGGAACAACCCAATCTACGAAGCAGCGTCGGAATGTGTAAATAAACAAAAGTGTCGTGGAAACTCCAGGGTTGAATTAGAAGGAAGTCGTGTCAGTAATTTGTGATAAGTAGCAGATTTGAACAAAAGATGAAGGTATTAAGTGCATAAATTGTACACATAGCAGTGCATATTTCCTCACTTTATTTTTTTTCAGGGTGAGGGGCATTTATGGGAAGCTGAGCTCCCCTTGCTGTCTAGAGCAATCGCCACTGGATAAGTCAATTGGGCATTTAGTCAATGACCTCAATATCCAATTTAAGATTAATTTGTGCTAGTATGTTCTTTGTCTGGTACATGGACCTTAAGCTGGGTATCCACAAGCCACTCTGACAGATGTGACAGTACTTTTACCTTCTCCAAAACGTCAAAGAGAACCAAGTGAGTTGGCCGTGACTGCGCGTGTGGATCATCGTAAAATCGCGCCACTTTGTCCACATGGCCCGCTTGGCCAAGATCAGGTGGGCACTCGAGGAACGTCATCTTTAGTGGGCAGTGGACGTGTCTGCAAGAAGAATGAAAAACTTTACATCCCGTTTCAGGTCTCCATAGCTCGTCATCACGCAGTTGGCACCTGTAGTAAGGCGTGGAGTGGCAGGGCATGAGGAAGAGGACGTCCGTGTCGGGCACTTTGTGACAAAGTGTGCGCACGTGGCTCATGACATCCAGAGCGCCACGCTGGTGGATCAAGCCCGTGTAAAGGGCTAGGAGCAGGTTGGTTGCACACAAACCACATGCGGCTACTCGTCGCCACCTTCTCATATGAGCCACCGATACCCCTGTTTACACACAACAAGAGTGGGCAAAGTGTGACAATCAGCTCCACCAAGCATTCAGACTGTGATACCATGAATATGAAAAGTCTACACACCCCTGTTCAAATGCCAAGTGTGATGTAAAAAAACAAAAAGAAAGGCCAAAATAAATTATTTCAGAACTTTTAAAGGTGGGTTCAAGGATATTTTTGTCGCTGCGTCTTCCGGGTGGATCATCTTAACGATTGTTTCTCGATCCTGTCAATCAATATGCGTCATGAGGTCGTGCGTGCTCGTTCCTAGCTGCACATGCGCACTTCGAGTGTTTGTAGCATGTAGCTAGCTTCGTGTAGTGAGCTTCGGATTCGGCCATTCATCGTTGTAGCTCCACCGAGCTGACTGCATACTTTGAAAATAGCCGAGAGCCGCAGGAGGATATCCTGTGAAGCGAGGCCGGCTGCAGAGACTGATCAAGATGATGATGAAGATGAACTCGGACGTTAGTGATATTTGAGAGGTGTTTCCCCCGGACGAGCATGAGAGCTGGTAGGATGGTCTTCCGCCACGTGGCAAGCGGATGTTTGGCTTTTCGAGAACATCATTGAATCCACCTTTAGCAACCTGTGCAAATCTATTGGGGGAAAAAAAAACAAAAAACAAAAACATTTGAGAGGGTAAGTAAAAAAAAAAATAAATGCAATGAATATGCAAATTTTAAAATTAAAATCGATTTCTTATTTTTGAAACTATATTTTTTGTTTAATCTATTTTGTAAAATTTATGAAGTAATTACTTAATAGAACAGACTATTTTAAATAATAAAAAGTGGCATGTGATTTTTTTTTATATGTTGCAGAAGATTGAAACAGGCTGCGAGTCAATGAGTCAATACTGTTGTAAAAGTTTGTAATAAGGACTTACCACAGAAGATCATACAAAAGGGAAGAACAGGATAGATGTATCTAAACTCCTTGTGAGGAAGCAGACTGAAAACAATTCAAGCATGGTGTGAGATGACTAGACAGATTAATATCAGTAGACCTGAGTGGAGAGCAAGTTAGAGAGGATTATGATACTTTACCTGTATACACCGATGGTCCAGGCGATGGCCAGCAAGAGGATTGTGTACCTTCTGAAAGCCAGGAAGCATCCGTGAAAAAAGAAAGGGAGATGGGGTCCAATTACAACCGGGAAGCCCTGAGTGAGGTACCAGTGCCAGGCGTGGGTGCCATATAAGTCGGCCACGCTGAATAAGATGTTTATCTTCAGGAAGTTGAACTGCACAAAGATCCACTACACAACCGAAAACTAGATAAATGTCTAAATAAATAAATAAATGACTAAAAGTGAAAATAAAAACGGATGTAAAAAACAGAATTAAAAAATTAAATACAAATGTATTTATTTATGTATATATTTTTTGTTTTTTTTTATTTCCATTTATACATATTTTTTCTATATAATTTTCGAATTAGATTTTTAATATCCATTTTTATTTTCACTTTTAATCATTTATTTATTTATTTGGGTCATTTATTTTGAATTTTGATAGTTTTGGTCCTCCATAGATCTACAACCATACCTTTCTAGTTCATATGGAATCAGTATTACATCATGAACTTCATGAATGCACAATTGTTGACATTTCTAACATGATGGTTATGAGATTTTGTTGAAGGAAGTCATGACCTGTTCTGTGAACATACAGTGAACAGTGTTCACTGTATGTTTCACCTTTTCATAGAAGATGTAGTCGATTATGGTTGAAATCACAATGGCTGAAACCCTAAAAAGCAAAAAAAAACTCTGTTACTTTCAAACAGACAAACAAAAATCTGGAAACATGAAGCTATGACTATAAAACACAACTAACCCTACAGGAATGTAGTCCTGAACCACAAGTCTCAGTTTGTCTTTGTCCTTCCCAGAAATGATAAATAAAGAGCGGAAGCCAGACAATCAGGGTCTTCGGTCGAATAATGGTCGCCAAGGCAACGAGGCTCAGATACTTTTTACTTGAGGAAAAGAAATCTGAGTCAGCCAGGAACTGATCCCATATAGTGAGAGAGAATGAGTATAAGAGAGGAGAGAGACCTGCTGTATGTTTTGGATGCTGTCAGTGGGAAGTAGCACAGAGCCAGGCAAGTGATGGTGGTCTCCATACTTTTCGTCAGCGTTCTGGTGCAGCAGAACCATGTGAACCACGAGCACAGAAGGCAGAAGAACTGCACACACGCAAAGAACACAGTCAACTGACAACATCGTTGACATTCACCCTGAAAAAAGTTTGTTACCGTCCATTTTGCAATATCTCGACCTTCCAGTGTTCTGATGAGAAAGAAGAATTTAACGTCTGCAAATGCAGTGACGAGTGCATGAAGTAGTCAGAGCGTCCATATCTGCAGAGAAAACCAACCAGGTTGAATAACAAACCACTTTTGACCTGCACATTGCTGAATATAGAAAAAACAACTTTCCAGAAGATGCACAGAGTCACAATGTATCCAGTGTCGTATTTTATAGATGCCAGCAAAAAAAAAAAAAAAAGAGAGGATAGGTGATGCCCCTTATGCCGTCCTTCCATTCCCATGTCAGATGCCCATAAGTCACAATTGTTAAGTTTTTTGTTTTTGTTTTTTTTTATTAACAAACTTTGCTAATGTAAATGCAATTGCAAACCAGTTCAGGGTTATGCACACTGACACTACCACTAGACTCTAATGAGGACACGCACTCTAAAATGGGTGAGTGGTGTCAAAATGAATTGACTTGAAAGGATATTTGAAGACCATGTGATGGGCGACCTCCATAGACTGCCAGTACTCATCTGGAACGAAGCTGCTCTGAACCAGGAAGCAGTTGACGACACGGAAAATCACAGAAAAAACTGCAACTCTCAGCACTTCTGTATGGAGAAAGTGAAATATGGCACACTCGGACTGAGACAGGACAAGCAGATATCACAGTATATTCAAATATCCCTGATTACCTTTTATTATCCAGTGATTGGTGTTTATTTCATAATTTGTAATTATATAGAGATTAAAAAAAGGGGGCATTAAGAGGACAGTTCGGACTTTTTGACATGAATCTCTATTTAATCCTCACCTCCAGTGTGTGCGATCATCACTGACAGCCTTCTGTGACACGAGTTCTGGTCCGGTGTTGGACGAGAGGACAGTAAACGGAAAGTTGGCTTGGGTCACCGAAATAAAGTGTTTTTCTTCTAAAAACAATTTGTGTTAAAAAGAGTGATACATTTGATTTGCATCACTAAACTCCTTTCTGAAAAAAAGTCAGACACCATTACCGCCGGGCACTACTTTTCTGTTCGTTCGTATCACTGCGCATCGCCCTGTAGACAGCTGATAGACGCGCTACAGACAGCAGATCCGCGCGCCTTCCGCCTTCGAAAAGACAAACAACTTGTAGATTAGTGCACGTCTATCAGCTGTCTATCTACAGGGCGCCGCGCAGTGATACGAACGAACAGAAAAGTAGTGCCTCGCGGTAATAGCGTCTTGACTTTTTTTCAGAAAGGAATTTAGTGATGCAAATCAAATCTCACTCTTTTGAACACAAATTGTTTTTAGAAGAAAAAGGCTTTATTTCCGTGACATCAGCCAGCTTGCTAGACTATTTTTCTCTCATCCAACACCGGACCAGAACATGTGTCACAGAATGCTGTCAGGGGTATAAGTCAGTGATGATCGTACACACTGGAGGTGAGGATGAAATAGAGATTCATCTAAAAAAAATCCAAACTATCCCTTTAATGTTGTACTATGGAACCTGTTCGGTCATTGTTTTCCAAAGTAAAAACAGATGTTTGCAAATGTCTTATTTTGATTAAAGGCCCAGTCTGCCGGTTTGACTCTGGAAAAGGCACTTTTTAAATACAGGATTTAAACAAACAAACTACTTCTCAATTTACAGATCACGGCTTGTCTTCATTTCTGGTGGTGATTTTGTCCACAGGAGTGACGTCACGCAGCTGACACGTTCACCCGGCCCCGTTTGCGACACTCCACCACCCCGCTCTGCGATTGGCTGGAGGGGTGTAAACACAGTCTTTCCACAGAAAAGTCCCGCTGTTTACAAAACAAACACAAAATGGCAAAATACAGGCTGGTGGGATGGGGGGTTAGGACAAAATCACCACCAGAAATGAAGACAAGCCCTGATCTGTAAATTGAGAAGTAGTTTGTTTGTTTGAAAAAGGCACTTTTTAAATACAGGATTTAGAGTCAAACGGGCAGACTGGCCCTTTAAACATAGATCATCAGTCTTCTTTCATGAAGGACTACAGAAATCAGTGAATAATTACTGATGATATGTTGAAATTAGCTGATTTGGACAATTTTAAATAACAAAAACGGCTCCTAAATTACTCGATATTTAAAACAGTTGTCGATTAATTTGATAATAATTACCTGTTGATTAATCGATTAATTTTGACAGCTGTACTTTGTATGTTCTTTGACTTCCAGTGTTTCACGTAAAGTCGTGAAATGGCCTGGTGAATAGTTTGTTGAAAATATATCTTAGTATAGTCGGTAAAGCTGTGCGACTTAAAAAAACAACAACCCAAAAAACACTACATTGTAATTGTTAAAACTTTTTGAAAATGTTTGCATTATAGCAAACAGTATTTCTACTAGGAAAAGAATATTTGGACACACCCAGTGTCTTTGGTTTCTTAGTCATTTTAACTACACTACATTACACTACACTACACACAACCTGCCTCTCTGACAGTGTGGAAGAAGTAAGACCTTTAATACAAAGCAACAAAGAATCAAAGGAACACTAAACTGCAATACAGTAGAACACACTTAACTCTTTGAGCTTTGAGTTAATTCCCCCACTTGGTCTCATGTTATCTTCACCACACAAAACACATTTGGGGGAAAAAAAATCTTTCATGTAAACCGTGTGCATAGGAACGTAGAAATTAAAGAATTTCTGAAATTATTTCCCAAGCATTAACTTGGCAAATGTGTTATTTTAGCATCATTAAAGGCTGCAGTTATGCTTTAGGCCAGAGGTGGCAGTCGCGCATATACTCGCTTCAGGTCGGTCGGCAGACAGACAGACGAGCAGCTTGCTACTCAGTGGATGGGGACACGCCGACAAGAAAAGTTATTGTGAGCTCAAAACCAGTCTTTTGTGGTCAAAATTTCCTCTCGCGAGCACATAATTGTGGCATAAAGTTGTGTTGTTGTTGTTTTTATTATTACGAGTTGCACTGCTAGTCTGCTTCACGTCTGTCCAGCAGGGGTCGACATGTTAAACTTGTTGGAGTTTGTTCTGTATTCAAAAGCAGAGAATAAGCAAGCTTCACTTCACGGTTCACGCCAACATAAATAGGACTCCTCGGTGTCCTGGTTTTGAGCGCGTTTGTTCCCCCCCCTCTCCTGTTGTTCCCTGGCCCCTGCAGCCACACGCTTTGGAGGTTTTCTCGGTGAGTTATTATAGCCACAAAATAAAATTTTCCAACATGTCACTGTCAAGACAGCTCAAGAGTTATACTGGCTGGCTGCCATTAAGCTAACATGCAACAAAACCAGTCTCGTGATATCTGAAACTTTAATTAAATTCTTCCTATCTTTTAGGATCACCCAGTGCCCACTGCACTGAAATTGTTTATTGGCGGGGGTAAAAGTGATGCTTCGTAGAAAAATCCCCTTAACGCAGATGGCGTTTGCTACAGTGCTTGGAGTGGCTGGTGGTCTCTATATCTACAGACCATTTTATGACGACGTGCAAAAGACCCCAACGCCACAGAACCAGGAAGTAGCACTGAAGGAGAACGGAAGTGCTGGAAAGAATTCATCCGGCGAAAGTAAAACAATGGACTAAATCAGCAAAGCAATACAGTTTTCAAATAAGTTGGTTGTAAATTAACAAAATAAAATTATTCATTATGGGTTTGGTAGTGGTTGCCTCTGTGTTAGTCACTCGCACTGACAATAATTAAGACTAAAAGTAACACTGTTGTCATTAGCCTATAACCAACTTGAAAATTACATGTACAGTATGTACACGTGTGACTATGTTCTGCAGCAGCACTTATTTGGCTCCCTCTAGTGTTATGCATTTTCACGTTGAGATAAGTTAAAGTTACAGCAGTGGCTCGCAAACCTTTGACACCAAGTACCTAAAAAAAAATACTTATAGCTCAACAATTAAAACGCAGTAGCGCAGGCAGATGATTTCCCCTCTCCCTAAAAAGTACATTTAATATTGTAAGCCAATGTAACATTATCCAAGTTTAAAAGAAGAGTGTACGATCACTCCACTTGTCAGGTTGACATTCATTTACCCACTGTGGGAAAAGCCTCCTTGAATAAACGGGGGAACCGCATCGTTGGGGGATCCTTCATTTCGTCAACTAATTTTCCTAGGAAAGGCAACGAAACAGTTTCAATATCAACGGTCTGGTTGAAGACAGAACAGCTGATGCACACCCATGAAGGCTGTCAGGTCATCTGCAAAAGGTCAGTATATTGGTGGCTGTCATACTCAAATCACATTCAAACTAATGTTAAATGATTTTTTTTTTTTTTTGCCATCGTCCATGTTAATGTTTTATTTATTTGTTTACATTCTTTGACTAAATCCTGGCGCCATTACTGGATTTAGTTATTTAAATTTGTGTTCTAAATTGTTTTCCTAGCTGTACTACTTGGTGTTTCTTACCGTTATTTCACTTTTGTCGACTCAGTCGAATTGCTGTCGTTTCTCCGCTGTCTCAGTCAGCGAGTAATGGTTACTACTAGACGTTTCATCAGGTCGCCAAATTGCAAACTTCTGTACTACAACATTGTTCCTGGCTTGGGCATGTTTAGAAACGTTTCCCTTAAGTGAGACGGTGATGAAATTGACAAGTCGCAGCCGGCGAGGAGGAGGAGCAGCTGCCTTTTCTTTCTCAACTCAGTCAGTAGCATTTTACTTCGCCAAATGAAATAGTGGCAGTCAACCAGCCTGCAACATTCAATGGCTCAGCGGTGACGCAATAGATCACTTCATTTACCATCGAGAGACTGAGTCTATTTTTTTTTTTTTTATTTGTTTTGTTTAACGCAGTGAGCGTATTTTTACTCTTCCAAGCAACAAGCGGTGAGTGAAGTCAGCTATCAGGAAATGTCAGCAAGTAGCATCTGTTTGCAGCTAGCTTCAACATTTCCTTTTGGTAACTTCTAAACTTTCTTCACAACTCTGTGACATTTCTACTTACTCGTAGTACAACTTTGGCATACTTGCAGGACAGCTACCGCGCACTAGTTGGTTGACAGGCACTACTTGAGCTAATATGAATCGCTCGATTTTAACTAGACACCAGTAACACACAATTGGTCAGTTTTGCCTCACTACACTAGTAACATGTAGTTGTTCCCCTTTTTTTTTCGAATTCCAAAGTTGAACTGGCGACGACAGTAGACCATATTTTAGCTGAATACCCTTTATCAAATTAATGTATTTGATGTCCGTGATATCCATCTTAAATAAAACAAGGGTGCACAAGACTGGGTCTTTTTAACTAGTAATGTTTTTTATTTTTTTATTTTTTATTTTTTTTTGGTCATACTACCTTCTAGTTAGCTATGACATTTCACCTTAAACCGGATATCAATGACATGAAGTAATTGAGCACTAATTAGTAGGACAGATTGACATACCAGTAGAATTACTACATGTCATTGGTGAGGTACAACTGTGCTTTATTTGACATCTGCACACTAATATAACTTATGATGCATATGTTAACTAGTTTAATTTGAAGTCAATTGATTTTCACTACGAATGGCATTTCACTAGTAGGGCAACTTTGGCATATTCAAAACAATGGACTTGTTAATGATGGTACTGCACAACTGGTGAAGCCTTAGCTGTTATGTAACTAGTTGTTTATCCTTGGTATACACATTATGCAGCTGAAAGATACTGAACGCAGAAAATTTAATTTCGAATCGCTACTGCCCCCTGTTGATGAAAAATGAAACTGCACAAACCCTGCCTTCTACACGTACAGTACACGTACAATGCGCACACGTCACATTCGTCAAATTCGAACCCAAATCTGGTATGAAAACTATTGACTGAAGGTTTGTGGGAGTATCCATTGTGAACAGCTAAGGTGTTAATTAGGTGTTTCGGTCATAAATGGTTTAAAAAAAAAAAAAAGCTATTGTAAAGATGTGTTTGGCCAAATTGTTAAAGAGAGCAGCTTTATGGTCTATGTACTAGTATGTGCCTCACAAGTTGGACAATATTAACATACTAGTGGGACAATTCCATTTTATGAGGGAAAACTGTGAACTAGTTGACATCCTATGTGATATTTACTGTTACTACTTATGAATTGCTACTAGTAGAATTGTAGTAGCAAACAGTTGTTATTCAACTGGTGCACACCTTTTCCTTGTAACATACGAAGTTGTTTTCCTACTTGTACGCCAAAGTTCTACTATAGTGTGAACAAGGAGTGTACTAGTAGAGTCGATGGAGCTGAAGCGGTATATGAAGAATCACAAAGTAAATGTGTAAACGTCTTGCCACATGAGGACCAGCTGAGAGTAATTATGTGTTCTGTTTGTTGCACTTAATTCACTTTAGTTTTATTTTGATGTGTGCGTGTGTGCCACAAGCAGCAGTTGGTGCCACTGTGTATTGTGCATATCCGGATTGCATCCTCTGAACACTGGAGTGTTGCCCAGGGTGGGTCCTTCACTTCTCCTTGTCGAAATGATTAAAGTTACTTTTTGTCGGTGGCGTTGTGTTTGTAAAAATTGCAGGATAATCCACTAGATTTTCTCTGAAGATTTTGTCCTTTTCAGTGGAACTATTAGCCTGCACAGACTCAGGTTGGTACAGCAAAAATGTGGCTGAATTGCACTTTAGCGTGGCAAGCTTCAATCCTTCATTAGGTATACATGAAAAATCTCATGATGGGTAATTGGGTATGGTTTTAAGGAATGAAATGTATCCAAACAGAGAATACATTGGGTTTACTGTAGTTGTAACCAAAATTGAGCGAACTGATTGGGTGGATTTTTTTTTTTCTTCTGCAACCTAAAAATACACAGTATAGTGTAAAATTACTCCAATGTCAATTGGCGAGCCGTGGGCAAGGGAGTGAGATGATGACCTCGCACCAAGGAAGTGTATAGTGACTTACCACATCTGTAGATTGTGACGTGTACTTAATGAATTGCCTGCTCAAGTCTTGAAGATCTTACAAACAACATAGACCGTGGTGATAGATTCGGGTGCCACTTGGTTGTTATCAATCTATCCCTTTTCTTAGCCGCTCTTTCTCACAAGGGTCGCAGTGGTGCTGGAGCCTATCCCATCTAGCTTTGGGCAGTAGGCGGGGTACACCCTGAACTGGTTGCCAGCCAATCCAGGACACACACAGACAAACAACCACTTTTAACCGATTACTCCGCACAAGGGTATGTTTATTATTATTATTGTTATTGTTATTATTATTATCATTATTATTATTATTATTATTATTATTATTATTATTATTATTTACTTGTGAGCACATTCACAGCAGAAGACAAGGCATTCCATAGTTTTTATGCAATCAGCTGCGTTGTGTATTATCTGTAAAGCAACCATCATGTGCCGTTCCAGTTAATGATGCATGCTAGGACATGCCATGATGAACCGTGATTTTTATCATTCATTACAGAGTTACATAATAACAATTGTTA
Source organism: Festucalex cinctus (assembly GCF_051991245.1). Taxonomy (NCBI): domain Eukaryota; kingdom Metazoa; phylum Chordata; class Actinopteri; order Syngnathiformes; family Syngnathidae; genus Festucalex; species Festucalex cinctus. The sequence goes on from NC_135414.1 coordinate 7,978,472, forward strand.
AAAGCAGCCATTGTGGATATTGACATGGTTTCGTAATCATTCAACATTGCGTATCATGGGAGAGGAAATGTGCGTTTTCTGTCAATAGTGTCTAGTAGTACTGCAACGTACTCATGAACTGTCAAGGAAATAGGATTACAACTTGCACATGTTTGTGAGGGGCAGAATAATCGCAACACAGTGTATATCATCAATGGATGGAAATAAAAAGTCTACACACCCATGTTGAAATGCCATACTTTTGTGGTATAAAAAAAAAAAAAAAAACATGATAAATTGTTTCAAAACATTTTATGTAATGTGACCTGTACAATTCAAAAACATTTTACATGGAGAAATTAAAACACACAACTTAAATAATACTTTTGCACAACAGTTTAAAATGTCTCTGGTTAACCTCAAATGGTTCTTGAAGGCTTTTTCTGACTTTTTTTTTTTTTCCTTCCCTTTCCCTTTTTGAATTTTTTTTTTTCTGACACTGACATGTATTTGGAACTGTTCATAATTCCCTTGGTTAACTTGAATTCTTCAAGGCTTGAAAATCAAGAGAAAAGACTGAACATGCTGTGACTTGGTTGTAATGACGAAACAATATGTTTTCTTCAGTTTTTTTTTTTTAATTTTTAGGTTTGTGTGTGTTTATTATATAGGACAGTAAGCACACTAGATTTTCAAGTTCTGGCTAACAGGTGGAGTTTCCCAACAAAACGGAAAGTCATGCTTGCCTGTTCGCTTCCTATCCGGCAGTGTGGAAATAATGATAACATGAGGTTTTATTTTGTTATTGCTGTGGTAGGTTTTGGGGGTTCTGTTTGTCATATTAACCACTGATGATTGTTTTGTCTAGCTGCCTACTTGACTGTTAGTTGGGGGGGGATAATGACAGGAAACTGAGCTGGACCTTATTGGAAGCGTTCCAGAATTTTGTCAAGTCAAGTGAGTCTCTATTGTAATATATCTACAATTTTACTTGCAGGACATAAACACTTGACTCATTCACTTCACTGCCATTTGCATTGCAGGCTCAAAAAGACTGTGCCCCACGCTCTACAGATGAGAATTAAGCAGTTAATAAACTTACAATTAATATAATTTTTATGCCCTTTCCTACAACATCAACATTATGAACATGGCAGATGTGCAGTGCGGAAAATTCTTGTATTTTGCCACCAAAAAATAATGATATAATTTGTTCATTTTTACTTACGCGTAACAGATTACCCCCACCCTCCAAAATGAATTGTACAAATTATAGGTCACATGAGGTCTCTCTCACTTTTTTTAAATAAATGAACTGATGTAAGAATATCCACTCAGTTATTTTGTAAAAAAATAAAATAAAATAAAAATATTAGTCTTTCATAGCAGATTGGGTAAAGAGGAAAAAACAAAACAAAACATGGTCATTGTTATTCAGGCCAAATTGGTCACAAATTTATTAGTGGTTTACAGTTCACAAGTAGAGATTTACAGTTAAGACGGATTAGTATAGTGCTTTTGGGATCCAAGGCACGAATAAAAGATGACAAGCAAGCGCAACAGGATGTGGTTGAAATGTAATGAATAAATCTCTTGGAAAAGGAACATTTCATTCAGTTTTAGTGCAGTTTTGGTCCCCGTTGACAATACTGTATATTAATTATTAATGGAACTTGGAAGAAATTAAATGAAAATGTAAATCATTAGATTAATACTAGGTAATTGATGTTAATCATCCAAGAAGATTAGAGTAATTCCTGAGCCTGAAAAGAAATATGATGAATATGTGGGCAGCGTTACAACTGGTAAATGTGACTGAATAAACCATGCAGCTATTTTTTATTTATTTTTTTTTCTCAGAAAGTAGTCCTGGTGGTCCCAGCTCAAGGTCCAAACATGCTAATGTTAGCTGTTAGCATCACTGTGAGTGAGTTCATCATGCATCTTTGTTATACAAAAGCAGTAAAGGACCTTAATCCGATTATGGCTCGACATGAAAGGATCAGTGGGGGGGGGTCACCATAAAAGAATGTTAGGCTTGTTTGAATGCTTTTTTTTTGCACACTGGTCATATGACACATGCACATGTTCTTTTGACTGGAATTAGTTGACCATGTGAAGTGTATAAATGTGCCGTTTGCTAGATCAAATTAGTGCGTCTCCGCCATGGGGCAGTCAACCCAACAATTTTCTTGACAATACTGTAATATGTTGAATGCGCCCACACTAGTCTAACCTCGGTATCTTAATTATCATTGCGTTCGTGGATTGTGAATTAAGCTGCAATTTTTATCCATCTTTAGGGGCCGCCACGCTTCACCTGTTTTCCGAGTTTGGTCATGTGGCATTTGCAAGATGGTCGTTACCTCAGCATCTGTTCAGTTGACAGCAAGTGACAAAATGGCCGCCTCATGAGATGGCTAAACGGGTGTTTGTGTTCCACAAACAATATTAATCACAATGCTGTGTTTAGACTTGTGGGGGTGCACAGTACGTAATATTGTAGAGTAGGGCTGGACAGTATATCAACATCACAATATTCACCAACTATATCGCATATTGCATGTTTTTCCAATATCGTTGCGGCCCTATTGTAGAGAACATCTTTGGGTTGACTTCCCCTAGTGTATGGAATCTGGATAACAACACAGAATAATTTTTGCATACATGATGTCGCCTTCTCAGTAACTACGCACATCACCAATAAACATTAGCATCTATACTGCACATTTGACTTTGGTTTCATCTGCCCCCCCCCAAAAAAAATAAAAAATCAGATTCCAGATTATTTGTTTTTCCAGTCTTTTATGATTTGGGAGGAGACCACCATCATTGTGTATTTTTTATCTGTCGTCTTTATTGGCCTGGGATAGGCTCGGGCACACTTGCGAACCTCGTGAGGGGAAACGGTTCAGATAATGGATGGTTGGATGTTTACTATTATGCCCTCTAATTTAAATGGGTACATTTTTGAAAACAAAAACATTTCAATTTAAGCATGGCTGTTTCAGCAGCACTGGAGGCATTTGCCCATATAAAATCAAGGCTGCATGGGAAAAAAAATTACTAAAAAAAACAAACAAACTTAAATTGAATATTAATCGATTATATAAAACTTTTGTTCTCAATTGGTGCTACTGTATATAAATAAAACTGACTGACTTATCTGTATTTTTATTTTTTTAAACTGTTCCCGTTTCACTTTCAAAAGTGTTTTGTAAATTTGTCAGTCATAAATTTCTGTGTGCCAAAATTTATTTGTGTGTTGCAGAAATTCAGCTCTCACTATGTCTGATGGGGAATACGATTACCTCATCAAGTTCCTAGCCCTCGGCGACTCTGGTGTGGGAAAGACCAGTTTCCTCTACCAGTACACCGATGGCAAGTTCAACTCCAAGTTTATCACCACAGTGGGAATTGACTTCAGAGAAAAACGAGTGGTAAGCCGCTGCTTTTCTTTAGATTTGTTTAAAAAAAGAAAAAAAAAGGGCAAACTAGTGTAAGGTATCTTATTCAAACATCTATCTTTTAAAACGTATTTACTTTTGTTTTATTGCTTCTCTTTTTGTTATCAACTTCTGCTTTTGGGCCAAGCAGACCATTAATGACCTCCGCATCCGCAATGTTCAACATAAATACACCATAAGCATATTTGCTAGAAACCCTTGGGTCTCCTTTGAAAAAAAAACCCAAAACATTCTTTTCTCTTGCATAACATACTACAAAACTCTAGCACAATGGTGAGCTATTGATTACAAATGGAATTTGTCAGTGTGCACGTAAATACACCGTATTTAATCTTGCAAGGTAGCACAATGAGTACACAATAAAATTCTTCTAGTGTACACTAAAATGGATATGTAACATGAGCATTTTATTTGTCTATCCATTCATAGCACAATCCTATAATTTTCACTGGCCACGAGACTCCGATTTGGCATGCATTCCAACACTCGCGTCATTTTGCAATGATGACTCATAATGTTTAATGGCCGGCGGCAACCTCCTTCCATAAGCAGACGGAGCGTCACTACAGTAACGTTTACTTTGTTAAATGCTACACACAGACTGACAACTTCCACAATGAATTACTTATGTGATCAAATGTCCGCCACAATCTGAAACATTCTCGGGCAAGTTTGACAAAACGTTGAATGAAAAAATGCGACGTGCAATCGATTGGTACCAAAGCGAGATTGTGTTAATGTCCGTTTTCAACAGACATACAACTCCACTGGTCCTGATGGCTCCTCAGGTCGAAGACAAAAGATCCACATGCAGCTGTGGGACACTGCAGGACAGGAGAGGTAGTCCAGCCTATATTTTGTATTGTTAACACTTTTTCAGTCTCATCAATCAATCGTCTCATTTACCCCCAAATTCTTCCCATCAGGTTTCGGAGTTTGACCACGGCTTTCTTTAGGGACGCGATGGGTTTCATTCTCTTGTTTGACCTCACCAATGAGCAAAGTTTTCTCAACGTCCGAAACTGGATGAGTACGTCCTTTTACTGTTATACTGAATGTACTATAAGTGAGGATAATATACAGTAAGTTATTTATTTTACCATTGTGAATTTCTGAGGGAGTAATGAAGAAATCAAATGCTAGTGGAATTTCTGACATTGTGCAATTTGGAATTCAACTATAACTTTAGAGTTCAATGCTGACATCATTGGGTGGCTCTTGTCATACAAGCATCAGCTTGTTAAGTCTGATTTTTGTTGTTTTTAAATGTGTGAATTCGGTCACTATAACTATGTAGTAGGAGTGTGACGATATATCAAACGCCATAAATCATGATACTTTGTCTTCTGATAGATTATCGATACGACTACACAAGTATCGCAATATTTGTAGGTTAAAATATAGCCACTATAACGGCTTCATTGTTCATTACTTGTTGAGCAATTACTTGACGGGCCACTAGAGGGAGCGCCTCATGAGAGTGGCAGGGAAATGTACCGAAGTCTTCAGGCGAAGAAGACTCATGAGCTTACTTTTTACTTGTGTAAGACATTTATCTGTCCAGCAACTGACTCTATGAAAATGTGGATTATAGCTTCAATTTTAACATTTTAAAAGATGCTTTATGTTTAGACTTTTTGAAGCACACAATTTTTTAATTGTATTTATTTATTTACTTATGTTACACAAAAAATTGTCTGTTTATAATATGTATGTAACTGACTGGTATGTTGCATGACAATAGTGTTTAAGACACAAATTTGTTTACAGAAAGTGGTCTCTGTTAAGAAGACATTTGTATTTGTGTGAGTTAAAAAAAAAATACACTAAAGTACTCACTGTGAAGAAGACACCAGTTTTAATAGTGTTTTAGTGATGGTACAAAAAGAAACCATTTTCTCATTAAAACAAAAATCGGTTTATGTCTTGAGTAGTTTCATCGTGAATTTATTACCTGACCAAAATATTGATAATCGCGGTGATCGTCATAGCGTGAGATCATCACTATCGTGAGCCTTGTATCGCATATCGTGTGGTACCCAGAGGTTCCCACCACTACTATGAAGTGCATTTGGTGTTCTCATCATTAACATGAAGTAATGAAACTGAGTTCTTCTAAGTGTCAAGACCTACAGTGACCTTTTATACGTGGATAAATGGTACTTAGTCAATTTTCTTAACATGGTTTTATTGTCCAAAATTATTTTTTTAATGTTATGAATATTGTATTTAATAATGTTGAACATTTTTGCAGTCCACCCTGTCATCATGGGATAACTGGTCCATAAAGAAACCCTTTGTTTTCAGTGATGACCAGCATTGTGTATTTATGAAATGGAGGCTCAAGCAGTGGCTAGTTGCAGAGTAAATATTTGCACTTACTGTAGATTTTGTCTTTCCCATCGTACCACATATACATTGGCTGTTGTCAAGCTTAACATGTCCACTCTGTCACAGTGAACTATATATTTTATTTCTCCTGTTGAATATTCCCTTCACATATACAAAGTTGGTGTCATGTTACATACTGTGCTGTTTCTTTCAGGCCAGTTACAGGTTCACGCCTACTGTGAGAATCCAGATGTGATTCTGTGTGGCAACAAATGCGACCTGGCCGATCAGAGAGCCGTGAGTGAGGAAGAAGCCCGAGAGCTGGCAGATAAGTATGGGTAGGTGTCACCCGTCCGCCAAACCTCTTCCTGAAATGTTTGTCAAGGAGGCAGTGGCCGACTTGTTTGCCCAAGTCAATGAGAAGACAACGTCAGACTAAATTGGCCCTCCTGGAAAAGTCAATATTTGTCTACATGTGTAAAGTATCTTTCTCTGGCTCACCTTTACCAAAAGACAAATAGTCCAATAGATGAGAGCTGCGTGCAGAGTTTTCAAAGGCTTCTTGAGAAGATTAGTGAATTTATCTAAGGGTAGTGGCATGTATTGTAAACAAATACAGTTTTGTTTGTATTTTGTTTTAATTCATCTCCGGATTATTGTTCATTGTTAATCCAAAGTTAACATTCCTTGTTTTGCTACCCGACAGGATCCCTTACTTTGAGACGAGCGCAGCAAACGGACAGAACGTCAACCAGGCCGTAGATGTACTGCTTGACCTCATCATGAAGAGGATGGAACGATGCGTGGACAAGTCATGGATCCCGGACGGCACCTTCCGTTCCAACGGCCACAACAACGCAGACTTGACGGAAGCCTCGGAAAGGAGCAAGTGTGCATGTTAAGATTGCGGAAGAGTCAATTAAATCCGCTGAGACTTCATAAAATGGGACATAATGGATTCTGTTTCACTTAAAACATGCAAATGGCCTTCCCTGTAAACCTGCTGATTGGTGATACACTGTTTTTCCGGCGTGCAGTACTGTATGTCACTTATTTGCCTTTAAAGAAAAAGATGGACATTTATTTTCTTACTTGGGATGGTGGATAATATTTATTTTCCATAATGCTGAAAGGTCTAGTTTTGACAGTGAAGCTCAACATATTTCAGGTATACACATGATAATTCACCAAAGTGAGTTGCCATTCCACATAGTCCATAAATAAGCAATTTAAATCCCTGTATTTCCTGTTTATAAACTTGGCTTGCTCTGCCGAGTGTCACCATAATGCTGCAGTTAAGAGCTTATGCTGACACTTCATAATTCAGTAGATGGTCAATTTATATTGAATGTCAACACTTGTGCCAAGTTGTTTACTCCCCAACATAGACACTTATGTTTTCAATTCAATTAGCTCATTTCTGTTGTTAAACACAATATTACATTAGAGCATCACTTAGACTCTGCTATAGCCATATATGTGCAATAACAAATAGGATGTGGAATTGAATTATTTCACATCATTCACTGCTGTCCATACATATACATATATATGTATATGTCAAATGATTTATATTTTTGTGTATTGATGGTTAAATACATGCCTTTCAATATCCATTCAAAGCAAAATATATGTGTAACATTCTGCTTTTTTTTTTTAACAGAAAATTATTTTTTGCAGACCCTTTAAAGGTGTTTTTGCTCTTTTAAACACAGTTACATAGTTTGCATTTAAAATTATCCATTTCAGATGTATATTGACCACACGTGTGTACTTGTGCTTATTGTATATAATGTTTTGAGTTCTATTTACACATGTTTTAAAAAGATAAATCACTTATTTTTGAATGTATTAAAGTAAGAACATGCATGTTTGGTCTCAAAAGATTATATTGCTCCTATTGATTTAAATAAAGAAAATGCAAATAAAATTTGTGTCTTGAGAAAATGTAAAATGGTCAAATGAGTATAATTTATTGTGTCCTTTTTAATAAAATAAATGTGAGAATTTAAAAGGAATTTCTTTATATTATTTGTGAAATATTCAAAAGTTTTGATTTTACTTTTGATTTGATTTTACAGAATGATTACACGTTCAAATATCTTTTGTTCTGTCCTACTTGAATATCAGAATCGTTCAACGGGCTTGTGTAGTTCTCCTATATTCCTTTAGGGGCATCATTTTTTTTTCATGGCGTAGAGGCCGCAATATTTAAGCGAAGAAGAAGGACGTAAATACAAACAAGCTTGATCATGGATGGAGGATTGGGCAGGTAGTTCTAAAGTCCATCTTTAAATAATTGATACCGTTTTATTTCATGTTTTTTATAAGCTGCAGGTGCAAGGTTTATCTATTCTAGACGCAAATTACGTGCTAATTGGCGACATATATATTTTTAAATAGCAATACGTCGGACAAAACAGACTGTTTTATCCTTTCGAATAGCACACTTAGCTAGTTTTCGCAACTACGAAGAAAAATATGTGTATGTTACCTAACCAGCAAGTCAATACTGTGTTAGATCATCATAGTTGACAATAAAAGCTTTGATAATGGGTAGATCGCAGAAGTGAGTACTATAAAGCCTTCAAATTTATGTCAGTAGTTATTTATACATTATCATTGAACATTACTGAAAAAAATGACACTCGCTGCAATGTTAAGTAGTGACTTGTTTGACTCAATTTTAATGTCCCCTTAAAATAGCTCAACACATAGTTATAGACATCTAAACTGCTGTGGCAACAAAAGTGAGTACTACCCTAAGTTGAAATGTCCAATGAGTCATTTCCCCGCTTCTGCCATGTGTCTTGTTTGTGTTACAAGGTTTTAGGAATGTGAACCTTCAGATAGATATCAATGATACTGATTAAATAATCATACAGCTTTCATATACATACATATCACATGTTAACATGGTATTCCCAGTTGATCTCTTGTGATGTTTTACCCATCTGTGTTCATATTTAGCCACAGTGTGTTTTTATTTCATTATGTATACGTTCTCTTGCAGAACGACTTTCCGTTTCTGCACTCAGTGTGGCACAAAGTTGCAGTCCAGTTTTAAATTCTGTCCTTCGTGCGGGGAGAAAATTCCTTGTGCCGCCGATACATTTCCACTGGAGGCCTTCAGACCTTCTCCAAATTACTCTCCCCCGAAAGGGGATGAAGCCAATACAACAAGACAGTCGTCAAGCATGCGTTATGAGGCCACAGACGGTAAGATTATATTTGCAATGTGCACAACGTTAAGTACGTTTACATTCTGAAATAAGATCCAAATCAACAAGTCTATCAGAAGTGTTCCCAAAAATAAAATGGTTACCTTGATCGGGGCAAGTTATACAAAACCCATCAACATTTTTCTTCTTCTGCAGTGCACGGAAGCTTACCTACTCCACGGCCTGCACTGCGGAAAACTCGTAACTCTCTCCGCTTGGACAGGGACGCCATATTAAATGTAAAAGAAGATCCTCCTCCTGTGTCACAAGGTACTCGATAAGTTATTATGGTATTGGTATATCTTTCTTTCTTTTCTTTCTTTCTTTCTTTCTTTCTTTCTTTCTTTCTTTCTTTCTTTCTTTCTTTCTTTCTTTCTTTCTTAAAGTTAAGCTTCTTTATTCGTTTTCATGTACTGAGTGTTCATGAACACTCCAAACCTTAGTGATAGCCGAGATTGTTGATTGCAGCTTTTACTGAACATCCTTCTCGATGGTAGAAAATAGTGTTGTTCCGATACCGATACTGGTATCGGCAGAGGTGCCGATACTGCATTAAACCAGTGGTATCGGTGACTACTCACAAGTAATATACCAATACCATTAATTCCAATGCTAATATAAGATTTTGGATGCAGCATCTTGTGTCTTGCTGGTGTACGACATTCACTGGTATGTGACATGTTCACTGCATGCCGATCGAAGATATCCTATTCGCCCTTGAATGCTCTGAACCAATGGCAGGACAGCTTTTTCATGTTGAGGAAAAAAAACAACCTTAAGTATCGGTATGGTATTGGTATCGGCCGATACTGCAAAGCTGGGTATCGGTATCGGGAGCCAAAAAACGGTATCGGAACAACACTAGTAGAAAATAAAATGAAATTTACCCAGTACGGTACAAACAGAGTAATAGTTCCTGTGTTTGAGATGCAGATTTTATTTGGCAGAGTAAAATTCACAAAATCTACTAATTAAAAAATATATAATGTAATATATAATAACTTATTTTTTGGCCCCTGGCTAACAATATGATATATACAGATCAATACAATTATGATTGACATTGGTATATTTGTCATTTTTATAGATAACAGTGTATCTACACCAAAGCAAACTGCAGTCAAGCGTGTAAAGGCGGCGGCACCTGTTGAGGCCTCTCCCCCTCCCATCTTGAAGTCCCCCAGATCTGGTAAGCTCGGAGAAAAACAACAGTCCATTTCCATGGTGGACAAATAAACAACACATTCGCACCTATGGAAAATTAAGTCTTCAACGAATCCAACTTTGCCTGTTTTTGGACTGTGGGAGAAAGCCAATTGATATTGTGCTTCTTCCGGTTTACACACATTGGCCAACAGAATGCAGTTTAAAACATACATAAACAAAGACATTTTTCTCAACTAAGTAGCTCAATAAGCTGCAGTAATATAGGTTAGCTTTCTCAGAGGATAAAGAATATTGGTATTGCTCATGAACCCGAACTAAAAATTTTGCTAGCATCCTAAGACAAAAAAAACAACAACAAAAAATGGCCAAGAAACTGGTCGTATCTTAAGTTACCACTGTATTTTTATGCAAAAAAACTTCTGCAACTCTGATTTGTCATCTATCAACGTTGCCGAAAGGAAGGGGCAGAAGTGCGCACTTGCAGCCTGCGGAGGAAGGCGAGAATTTGACAGATGAAACGATTAGGAACGCAGAGGAATCCACTGTTGACAACTTGCCTCTGACTTCCTTCTCTCCTCTTTCCGCGCCAGCCTCCAATTCTCCTTACGAAGGTGAACAAAACACACACACACACACACACCGGCCACAACATTAGGTACAGCTCAGGGTCCGACATTTAAACCTTTTTGGGTTGGTGGCCCAACAGAGACAATTCCGTACTTGCCGTTAGAGGTGGGAATCTTTAGCTTTCTCATGATTCGATTTGATTCTGATTTTTGGGTCTGCAATTCCATTCAGAATCAATTTTTGATTCAGAATGATTTGATTGACAGTGATTTCTGCTTCAATCTATAGATGTGCAAACAATTGTCATGATCTACTCCAGTCTAGTTTTCAAGCCAGAATGACAAATGGAGACATTAAAATATTATTATTATTATTATTATTATTATTATTATTATTATTATTATTATTACATTTATTAAGTTTGAAATTGTAAGGAAAGTGTCTTTATTCCTGGCTCATAAAACATGCTCAGTCTACCTCATTTCCTGTAGTGTGCTCACTCTATTGACATCCTAGCTAGATTGTTGCTTGCAGTTTTTTTCTGAACTTCCTCCTCAATGGTGAAAAACAAAATGAAATTTGCCCATGGTACAAACATGTAATGGGTCTCCAAAGGGTAATAGTTCAGAGCTGAAGTCCCTGTGTTTGAGATGCAGATTTCCCTAATGAATTGACAGGCTCTGAAGTAGGGCCCTTGTGAGGCTGATGTCAATTCTGATATTTGACAGAATAAAATTCAGAAAATTGACTATTGAATTAAAAAAATATAATGAATAAAATAACTTACCTGTTGGCCCCTTAACAACAATAAAGATATGAATTACATGCAGGACATTTGATTGTTTTATAACACGCTGTTTTTTTATTACATGATTACAACATAGACAAAATTCTGTTTTTGTTTTTTTTTTGTTTTTTTGTCTCATGGTAAAAAAAAAAAAAAAAAAAAATCAGCCGATTCTCGCAAATTTTAAGAGCTAATATGTGCTGATTGAATCACCCGGTTCATTGATTGGTCAGCCCTACTCTAAGCTGAAGTAATCCTGATGTTATTGTTATATACAGTAGTCTAAGTCATATTTGAACATTTTCGGAAAATAACAATAGTTTCATACAAACATGAAAAATGCATTTTCCTTGATCCAACCTTTGAGTATTACCGCAACCTGAATGACTACACAGAACTAAAGAAAAACTAATTTTCTAACCAATTTTATCTATTTTTATTGACATTGTGAATGCTAGTGAAAAGATATTATGATTAATTATTATGATTATGATATTAGGCTAACAATATGAAATATTCAGATCAATAAAATCAGGATTGATATTGGTATATTTTTCATTTTTATAGATAACAGTATGTCTTCACCAAAGCAAACTCCAGTCAAACGTGTAAAGAAGGCGGCCCCTGTGGAGGCCTCTCCGCCTCCCATCGTGAAATCGCCCAGATCTGGTAAGCTTAGAGAAAAACAACAGTCCATTTCTATAGTGGACAAGTCACATACAGACAAACAACCAGTCACACTCACACCTATGGAAAACGAAGTCTTCAATTAAGCCAACGTGCCTGTTTTCAGTTATTGTCCGAGAAAGCCAATTAACATTGTGCTCTTTTTGGTTTGCATGCCTTGGCCAACAGAGAGCGTTTTACAACAGACATACATAAACAAAGATGAGTTTCACAACTCAGTGACTCAGCAAGCTGCCATAATATAGGTCGTTTTTCTCAGAGGATAAAAAGAATATATACCTGTGAATATTGTGATGATTGTTGTGAAGTTCTCTACCACCATTTGCTGCTCATAAACCCGGAAAGAAAAAAAAAACTAAAGTTGGGGTGCCACTGTATTTTAATACGCAAACCTTAAAAAAGAATCTACAAATCTGCAATTGTGATGTCATTTGTCATCTATCAACATTACCGACAGGAAGGGGCAGAAGTACGCACTTGCAGCCTGTGGAGGAAGGCGAGAATTTGACAGATGAATCGAGGAGCACAGGGGAATCCGCTGTGGACAGCTTGCCTCTGACTGCCTTCTCTCCTCTTTCCACGCCAGCCTCAAAATCTCCTTTCAAAGGTGAACAAAACACACACACCTTAGGTCCAAGTTCCAGCTTAGGGTCCAACATTAATGCTGCCTTCATGTGGTGTCGGCATTATGGTAAATACCACATTGAGTTCAAAATTGCAAATGAACACCCCCTCATGTCATATTTTCCACTAGACAACTGGGAATTTATTCTGATACCTGAGTTTCCAAGTTGAGAGAACTATTCAAGTTTCAGCATAACGGAGAGCGCAGAAGGACTCGTGAACGGCAAAAATATTAACACTTATAAGGCAGTTAACGTCCGCTCGCAGGTTGTTTTAGAATCTACACAATTACGTAGCTTACATAATTCAATGTCCTGTCCTTTACAACTCATTATTTGACATAATTGTTTGGTTTTACGAGCAAAGAGTATATCAGCTGCTATGTGTGTGTGTGTGTGTGTTTTTTTGTTTTGTTTTTTTAAAGTTTTAAAAAACAACATCGTGGTTGTCATGTCACAATATTAAAAGCAGCACATCTGGTAAAAAAAAGGAGAGGTTGTATTCCATTGTGCAGTTCCCGCGCCCTCTGGTGGCTAGTTTATTAGTGGAGTTTAATTTGAATAAAGAATGATCTACTCCAGTCTGCTTTGCAAGACAGAATGACAAATAGAGACATTCATTATTATTATTATTATTATTATTATTATTATTAGTAGTAGTAGTAGTAGTAGTAGTAGTAGTAGTATTTACTTATTTATTTATTTATTTTAAACATTTATTACATTGTTTTTATTCCCAGTTCATAGGACACGCTCGGTCTAAAAATAAATAAATAAATAAATAATAATAATAATAAAAAAATAAATAAAAAAATAAAAAAGGACACGCTCGGTCTACCTCACTTCCTGTGTTGTGTTCCCTCATTCTAATCAGTCCCCGAAGCAACATGAACTCAAACTAACAATAGTATTGTTACAATATCAAGCCGCTTATTACACTCCAGTTGATGTTAACTGCAAATCTAAACACACAAAATTACGAAAGTTACACACAGTACAGTACACACTTTGGTTAGCTTATTTCCCGAACGTAGCTAGCTCAAGGCAACTGAAAGAGCCATTGACTCGCGAACGCTAATTAGTACGCTACTCGCGGCACTTTTATCACCCAAAAGAACGACTATTGATACAAAAACGCTTCAGGAATGTATACATAGAAGCACTAAAACATTACTCACCGGCAAATGCTCTTCCTACCCTTCAAAAAAAAAAACTTTTATTAGCATAACTTGATTATGACTTTTTTTTTTCTTCTACTCTCTAATGTGGCCTCAATTAACAATGGATCAGAACGAGCGGAACCACACTGCCCCCAAGTGGCCAAATCATGTACAACATAAACAGCGCTCTCAGTAAAGGCCCACACAAAAAAGGTCAAGACAGTATAAAATAGTTTATCGAATTAGGGACATTTTATATCAATTCTTCACCGTCGTAAATGAGAAACTCGATTCGTATGAGAATCAATTTTTTTTTTATTTCTTGCACACCATCCATCCATCCATCCATCTTCTTCCGCTTATCCGAGGTCGGGTCGCGGGGGCAGCAGCTTTAGGAGGGAAACCCAGACTTCCCTCTCCCCAGCCACTTCAACCAGCTCCACCGGCGGGATTCCAAGGTGTTCCCAGGCCAGCCGAGAGACATAGTCTCTCCAGCGTGTCCTGGGTCGTCCCCGGGGCCTCCCGCCGGTGGGAACACCTCCCCAGGGAGGCGTCCAGGAGGCATCCGAACCAGATGCCCGAGCCACCTCAGCTGGCTCCTCTCAACGCGGAGGAGCAGCGGCTCGACTCTGAGTCCCTCCCGGATGACCGTGCTTCTCACCCTATCTCTAAGGGAGAGCCCGGACACCCTGCGGAGGTAACTAATTTCGGCCGCTTGTATCCGGGATCTCGTTCTTTCGGTCACGACCCACAGCTCGTGACCATAGGTGAGGGTTGGAACGTAGATCAACCGGTAAATCGAGAGCTTCGCCTTTTGGCTCAGCTCTTCACCACAACGGACCGATACAGAGTCCGCATCACTGCAGACGCTGCACCGATCCGCCTGTCAGTCTCTCGCTCCATCCTACCCTCACTCGTGAACAAGACCCCAAGATACTTGAACTCCTCCACTTGGGGCAGGATCTCATCCCCGACCCGGAGAGGACCCGCCACCCTTTTCCGACTGAGGACCATGGTCTCGGATTTGGAGGTGCTGATCTTCATTCCAACCGCTTCACACTCGGCTGAAAACCACTCCAGTGAGAGTTGGAGATCTCGGCTTGATGAAGCCAACAGCACCACATTATCTGCAAAGAGCAGAGATGCAATGCTGAGGCCACCAAACCGGACCCCCTCAACGCCTCGGCTGCGCCTAGAAATTCTGTCCATAAAAGTTGTGAACAGAATCGGTGACAAAGGGCAACCTTGGCGGAGTCCAACCCTCACCGGAAACGAATCCGACTTACTGCCGGCAATGCGGACCAGACTCTGGCAACGGTCGTACAAAGACCGAACAGCCCGTATCAGGGGGCCCGGTACCCCGTACTTCCGAAGCACCCCCCACAGGACTCCCCGAGGGACACGGTCGAACGCCTTATCCAAATCCACAAAACACATGTGGACTGGTTGAGCGAACTCCCACGCACCCTCAAGGATCCTGCTGAGGGTGTAGAGCTGGTTCACTGTTCCACGGCCAGGACGAAAACCACACTGCTCCTCCTGAATCCGAGACTCGACTTCTCGACGGACCCTCCTCTCCAGCACCCCTGAATAGACCTTACCAGGGAGGCTGAGGAGTGTGATCCCTCTGTAGTTGGAACACACCCTCCGGTCCCCCTTCTTAAAAAGGGCGACCACCACTCCGGTCTGCCAATCCAGAGGCACTGTCCCCGATGTCCACGCGATGTTGTAGAGGCGTGTCAACCATGACAGCCCCACAAAATCCAGAGTCTTTAGGAACTCCGGGCGGATCTCATCCACCCCCGGGGCCCTGCCACCGAGGAGCTTTCCAACCACCTCAGTGACTTCGAGCCCAGAGATAGGAGAGCCCACCTCAGAGTCCCCAGACTCTGCTTCCTCAAAGGAAGACGTGTCGGTGGAATTGAGGAGGTCGTCGAAGTATTCTCCCCACCGATTCACGACGTCCCGAGTCGAGGTCAGCAGCACCCCATCGCCACTATACACAGTGTTAATGGTGCACTGCTTTCCTCTCCTGAAACTTGCACACCCCTACTCAATATTAAATGTTATCAGTGATTGACGAGACGTTAAAATAAAGTGACTGGCCAAGTCACTTTCTATATTCACTGCTGTTACAGATAAAATTACAATATTGTGTTTTTTTTGTTTAATGACTTTTATTTTACACAATATCATGACATTTTATACTGTATCTTGAACTTTGTTATGTCGCCAACCTTTTCACAATATCGTGATAATTATTGTATCATGAGGTTTGGTTTACATCCCTAGCATCTGAATTAAAGAATTATTTTCTAATAATGTGGTTATGTGAATGAATGTGCAGGCAGAGGGCAAAGCAAAGCGAAGAAGGTGGTCGCCGTGGAGCGGCTCGAGGACGGCGAGGAGCTGACGGACACGACAGGCAGGAAGTGGACGCTAGTCAAGCTGCTCAGTCAGAGTGTGACGGAGCTCGTGTATGAAGGTGACGGATCACGCGGTGATGTCAGCGAGTAAATGAAAGCAAGTTCCCGTGTCTTTATTCACTGTAGTATGCATGTTTGTTTCCAGTTGTGCATAAAGGGTCAAGGTCCTCCTCCAAGGAATCTGATTATATCCTTAAACTGGTGAGTGTAATATATAGTTTTATAAAAATGCACCACAGCAAACTCCAACCACCATCTTGTTCAGTGACTGATTGGCTGCACATTTAAATTTCAGGGAGCTGAACGAGGGCGAATCTACAAGGAGCAGAACTTTCTGCAGAGAGCTGCCAAGCCATCATATGGTGAGCGTTTAGTCGGCCTATTCCAAGAAGCATTCCGCATGACACCAGCTACTGTATGCTATTGTATTGAACACTAGTTCAATACAGTAGCATACAGCATCGCCACAGGTGGCTGGCTAGTAACGAGCTACATTTACAGAAATTCATTTTGATGGATGAATTGTACTTGTTAGAGTAGCTTTAATGTCAAATACTTTTTACTTGTACTTGAGTGTTTTTGGTTAAGAAGAAATGGCACATTTACTGAGATGAACAACATTTTTTTTTTTTTAATTAGTCTAATTATTCTTGCTTTGTGCAATGTTTTGGTTTGTCACAGACGTCCACCTCAGGTGCTATCACATGCTATCGTTTCACCAATCCATTGGAACTACTAATCCGTTTGACTCCATTTGACCTATAAGATGTAGCCAGCTAGTCACATGACCACACACAGTAGAAGATTATGAAGAAAATGTTAACTCATTCACTCGCAGCCATATTTACTGAGGCAACCCCCTTCGCTTCTTGCTGTTTTACTGGATTTTGACTGATTTTGCAAGGTCCACACAATATTGTGTGTATTGCTGTAAAAACATGGAACCTACCAAAAGAAAGATTAAAGACTCTTCTTTCAGCAAGAAAAAAAAACTATTTGTATCTGTTTCCGTTTTGCAGCAAATAACATTAGAATATAGCTGAGTTTCATCGTTATTCATAAACCTGTTGAAAACAGTGGGGAAACAAACATGTCCCTGGCTGATCTCTTATACTCTGCTGCCACCTGCTGACCATTTTTGTAATAACTACCATTATTTTAAGCCACCTCTTCAGGTCAGAGGCTGCATCAAAGCTTTCTGTATGCTCTAGCATAAAAAATACATATTTTAAAAAACTAGTGGTGTCAAAATTAGTGCGTTAATTTAGAGTTAATTTAATCAATCAATCAATCAATCAACTTTATTTATATAGCACCTTTCATACATTTAAAATGCAACTCAAAGTGCTGGACATCCATAATGCAATAAAATAAAAGAAAGAAAAAGCCCCCCCATCCCCATGATCGTACCCACAGACACACCCAAAACCCAACAAACACATGAAAACCACAACATGGCGGGGCACAGATGTACCCTGTAAGGAAAGGCACCCAGGAGGAGTTCATCCACAGTGAGATGGATGAAGACCAAGCATCCCTCTCACTGTGGAGGCTCCCCCATGAGAAAACACTGGAGCTAAAAATTTTATAACTACCAAATAAAAACATTTAAACACTAAAAGAAAACGGTTAAACACGATACAAATAATAAATAAATAAAAACAAAGTTACAAGACAATATAGATTAAAAGTTAAATAAATAAAAGGGGATAAAAAAAGTAAAAATAATAATAAGTAAAATAAAATAAAATAAAATAAAAATAAAAAAGGTCAATCAAATGCCAAACTAAAAAAGTAAGTCTTAAGCCTCCTCTTAAAAACATAAATATTCTCTGCAGACCTGATGCTCTCTGGCATGCCATTCCATAGGTGAGGACCATAGTGGCTAAAGGCAGCTTCACCATGTGTCTTGGTCCTCACCTTTGGAATAGTTAAAAGGCCGCTGCCAGAAGACCTCAGAGGCCGCGAGGGGTAATAGGGTAAAAGCAAGTCAGATAAATAAGATGGGCCAAGACCGTTAAGACATTTAAAAACTAATAAAAGCACCTTAAAATCAATCCTGAAACGCACGGGGAGCCAATGCAGCGATTTTAAAACTGGTGTAATGTGCTCCCGCCCTCCGGTCCCCGTCAGCACACGTGCAGCTGAGTTCTGAAGGAGCTGTAGGACTGAAATATTCTTTTTGGGAAGACCAGAGAGCAGGGAATTACAATAATCTAAACGACAAGAAATAAAAGCATGCATCAGCACCTCCGTGTTGGCCTGTGAGAGAAACGGGCGGACTCTGGCAATATTCTTAAGATGGTAAAAACCGATCTTGGCTACATTTTTAATATGAGGATTAAAAGTTAGCTCAGAGTCAAAAAGGACGCCCAAATTCTTTACACATTGCGTGGGTTTAAAATCTTGTAGTTTAGGTAAAAGTTTCTCTCTCTGACCTTCAGGACCGATGACTAAAACCTCTGTTTTGTCCTGGTTGAGCTGCAGGAAATTTTCTGCCATCCATGACTTAATATCTAAAATACAATTTAAAAGGGTATCAATAGGCCCCATGTCATCAGGTGACACGGCGATATACAGCTGTGTATCATCAGCGTAACTGTGGAAGTTGACGCCGTGTCTCCTGATGACTTCCCCAAGGGGAAGCATATAAAGATTAAAAAGTAATGGGCCTAAGATTGAGCCTTGGGGAACCCCACATTTAATTTCATGGGTTTCAGAGGAACATGTATCCATACTTACAAAGAAATATCGGTGTGTGAGATAGGAATAAAACCAGTTAAAAACTGTACCAGAGATGCCCACCAGGCTTCTAAGTCTGTTTAATAAAGTGTGGGGATCTACTGTATCAAAGGCAGCACTTAAATCCAGTAGCACCAAGACTGTAAGCTTTTTCATATCTTCATTACACCTGATATCATTTAAAATCTTTAAAAGGGCAGTCTCGGTACTGTGGTTCATCCTAAAACCAGACTGATATTTCTCTAAAATATTATTTGTATCTAAAAATGAATTCAATTGAATAAAAACAATTTTTTCTAAAATCTTACTTAAAAAGGGTAAGTTGGATATAGGTCGATAACTATTAAAACTGCTGGGGTCCAAATTGCTTTTCTTCAGAAGGGGCTTCACCACCGCCGTTTTAAAGGCGGCAGGAAAGACACCCGTCTGAAGAGAGCAATTGACTATAGTTAAAATCTGTTCCTCAAAAAATCCATAAAATGTCTTAAAAAGTGATGTGGGAATCGGATCTAAAAGGCAGGTTGTTGGGTTGACCTGGGAGAAAACTCGACCAAGTGTCCTTGCATCAACCAGGGTAAAACTTTCCAGTGTTTCCTCAGGTAAAAGTGACTGTCCATATTTATTAAAAATTATATTTTGATCAACTAAAAGACTGGACCTAATGCCATCAATTTTACTTCTGAAGTGGTCTGCAAAGCCATCACAGAGAGTGTTTGATGGAGTCTGTGATGGCTTTTTAAAATCAGGATTGGTTAAAAGATCGAAAGTGGAGAAAAGAAATTTAGGATCTTTTGAATGAACTGCGATTAAATTTGAGAAATAAGATATTCTTGCCTGTTTGACTGTTTTATTGTAGGATTTAAGTTGTTCACGTAAAATTTCATAATGTATTGAAAGTTTAGTTTTTCTCCACCTCCTTTCAGCACACCTGCATTTTCGTTTTAATTTTTTAATCTCGTCATTTCTCCACGGGGGAATAGTCTTTAATTTTATAGTTTTGGTTAAAAGTGGAGCTACTTCATCCAAAGTTGTTCTTAAGTTCTTATTAAAATTATCAACAATAAAATCACATGAAGCAGGTAGAAAGTCTGCAGGGATTCTCTTAAGATTCTCAATAAAATTTGCAGCCACCTCAGAAGTTAGGTAGCGTTTCCTCACTGTTAAAGTTCCTTTAACGCCACATTTTTTTTTTACGTGCGATTAATGACTGCCCGTTACTTGGAAAGCCTGTACTGGGGGAATTCCAGACACAACATAGAAGACACGTCCACGTCAAAATTTAGCAGTAATACATTTTATAATAATGCATATATTTGTGGAGATTGGGATCAAGTTGTATTTTACAATTTTAATAATGTACAGAATTTCACAAGTTACTTCATGTTAACGATTAGCTAGCTCTTCATATGAAAAGAAAATGCACTGAGCTGTCACCAATGTCTTACAAATGCAGTTATGCCATCTCGTGGCAAAAAACCCCACAAATTTAGTTTTTTCAGTACATTTTTTGAAACATTTAACTCAATTTTATGAATTATTATGAAATTACTGCATCAATGACTAAAAGATGCAGCCATATTTCTATTAGTTTAACCCCCCCCCCCACACACACACACTTTTATGTTAACGAGAGTATGAAAACTTAGGGGAATTTTTTTTTTTTTTTTGTATGAAGTTGAAGTTAATTGCCTTTAATTAATGCAAAAATAGCTCACCGGTGATTGGACACTGCGTCTTGCTAAGAAAAATGAAAGCAGAGGAAGAATGTCAACATTTATTTATTGATAAACTTAACATGGCACGTGTCTCAGTGTACCAATTTTCCAATATTTTGTTTAAAAAAATAAATAAAATGTGTCTTATTTGGGATACATATGTATCGCGATACGTATCGTATTGTGGCCCCTGTATCGTGATACGTATCGTATCGCGATACGTATCGTATCGTGGCCCCTGTGAAAAAAAAAAAAAGGCTATATAAATAAAGTATCCCTTTAAACATGTAAAGGACATTAAGATAAATACATTTTATTGAAACACCATAATTATGCCAGTTCCTTTTGGACCAAACAAGATTTATTCATTTTAAATTTTTAATTTGTAATTTTATAATAAAAAAAAAGGTGCAAATATATACATTTACACAACTAAAAATTTGTATTAATAATCTTTTATTTTTGTATACAATTATGCCAATTTTGTAATTGTGGAGCGTAATAATTGAAATTGTAAATGGATTTCGATTAATTGCACAGCCTTACACATTCGCAAAGTTGTAAATAAAGTTAATTTAAATGATAAATTGAGAGCACTTATATAGCGATTTACAAAGGCTCAGATTCACCCAGACACCCTTTTTATATTTTTGGTGTTGTCGTGAAAAGTAAAAAAGGACTTTGTGACTCCTCATTTTCAAAATTCCAAGTCTTTGTAACGCTCCCGCTGCGTCTTTGTAGTGGCCAAGTGGATCAAGCGGCACGAATTAGACTTCCTTGGAATTCCTTCCTGCGTCAGCTTCGGCCACACGGATTCTTACAGGTGCACTCATCAACTTTTCCCGCCATCTGTTCACTTCACAAACTATCCCTAACTCTTTTTGTCACCATTTTTTTTTTTTTTTGTAGGTTCTTGGTTTTCCCCGCCATGGGCCAGTCGCTGCAGTCCTTCATGGACAACAATCGTCTTCCCGAGAAGACGGTCCTCCATCTCGCCTGCAGA